>NC_091172.1:45011602-45311602 GCF_040958095.1 Procambarus clarkii | reverse complement strand
TTAAAGCCCAATATAAAGTTTGAAATTAAAGGAACCCGTTTACTGGCTAAGTGAGGCCGTACCATACACACATACACACACGCACCAATACGATGAAGCCAATCTCCCTAACTACTGCAGGTGTGTGAAGCACCAGCCAGGTCCTAGTGGTCTGGCCAAGAGGTGCCGACCCCCCCCCCCCTGGTCACTCCAGGTTGCCGAGGGATATCTCTGCCAGCTTCAAGACTAAGACAGCTTTAAGACTATCTGCCTCGTGAAGTTCATCTGTGTTCCTGGTGTTCACTTCCAAGCTGGAGGAAAGTCAGAACAGTTTGGAAGTTTTACATTCACACACACACACATACACAAGCATTAAGAGAGGAATTAAGCATTAATTTCATTAATGCTTAATTTATGTATTAAACCATAAGCCGTAAGCAAGAAAGAGAAGGATTGGCAGTCTGCATTTTCTTGGACGGTCAGAAAGCATTTGACACAGTACCCCATAAGAGACTTGCACAAGTGGGAGAAACAAGCTTGATTACGTGAGAGGGTTCTCCAATGAATACGGGAGTACCTAAACAACAGAGAGCAAAGAGTTACTGCAAGGGATGTGACCTCAGACTAGCGTGATGTTTAAGCTTTGGGTCACTGAGGAGTTTATTTCTCTCTGCCACACTAAGCTGTATGGTATTGTTATTTTGAGTTTACTATGTGTTTGGTTGAGACTCGTACTTGCAAGGTTTGTAAGCCCACAAGCACTTCGTATATCTTTGCAACTGTTAAAAACGATTAATTATGCTGGCATGGTCTGGATAATTCACACATCGATATTCTGAATATTCTTCGCTGCAGAACAAACAATATTTAAATTAACTTGTACTGTATGCAGCACCTTCCTTAGTAAGAGCTACAGTAACAACAGGTTTTACTGGGGAAAGAGTGTACCTTCCCACGCGTCCTGGTTTCCACTTCATTTTTTTTTTTACATGCAAGCATGCAAGTATAAGGCAATAAATACAATAAAAAGAACAGAAGAAACAAAATAATCAAAACAAAAAAACACCGGCCAGAAGGACCGACAGCACAGTACAAAACAACAAACATCAACAGAACACAAGAGAAAATAGTGTAAAATCTTCTTGTTTGAGGAGCTGTTCACTTGAGACATTTAAGCAAGTCCCAGCTGTGTCTGGGTACAAGTGACAGGATGAACAACCTAGCGGGTTTTCTTCCTATTGGGGAGTGTTGTACATTCTGCTATGGCGGTATGTTCACTCACAAGATGAGTGGCGCTGCCCAATAAACTCGCCCCTCGGGGCAAAATTTAAATTTAGGCGAGCAATACACAAAACATAATAACACATAAAACAAAACAAACATACATCATAACACATAGGGAAAGCATAAGGATAACAAATAACAAAAAAAAAATATAAAAATATATAAATATACAACAAGCCAAGAAACAGAAACATAAGCCACACATGTCGTATCCGCTGAAAAAAAAGACTTGACTAGTTCACCGGGGTAACGAAAAACACGCGACACAAGTCGTATCCGCTGAAAAAAAAGACTTGACTAGTTCACCGAGGTAACGAAAAACACACGACACAAGTCGTGTCCGCCGAAAAAAGCAAAACGGATACAACTTGTGTCTTCCCCCCACTACTAGTGCCCCCCGTCCGCCCAGACGGAGGAGGGGCACCACGGAACAGGCTGCACACGGTCAACAAAGTGAAACGACAAAGGGTTTTGCTTCCCATCATACGCCACGCCGGAGGCCAAGACGATTGGGAGGGGCTTCCAATTTACCTGAAGGCCACTGACACTAGTAGCCTCGACGAGGACAGGAAGCCGGCAGCTTGTCGAAGGTCCCCCTATTTGCTTTGAAACTTTGAAAAACAGTTTGTATATGTTTACTTGTTGTTTCAGTAACATTGTTTTTGTTGTTCCTCTTACGTGTGGCTTTCAAACAGTCTGGGAGTTACAGATGAACTGTGAGCAAGTGGCTCACACTTTAGGAGTTGTTGGGTTACATGGCCCGTGTGACTCACTAGTGACCTGCAGTACAAGGCTGCCATCGTTACATGGCCCGTGTGACTCACTAGTGACCTGCAGTACAAGGCTGCCTTCGTTACATGGCCCGTGTGACTCACTAGTGACCTGCAGTACAAGGCTGCCATCGTTACATGACCCGTGTGACTCACTAGTGACCTGCAGTACAAGGCTGCCTTCGTTACATGACCCGTGTGACTCACTAGTGACCTGCAGTACAAGGCTGCCATCGTTACATGGCCCGTGTGACTCACTATTGACCTGCAGTACAAGGCTGCCTTCGTTACATGACCCGTGTGACTCACTAGTGACCTGCAGTACAAGGCTGCCTTCGTTACATGGCCCGTGTGACTCACTAGTGACCTGTAGTACAAGGCTGCCATCGTTACATGACCCGTGTGACTCACTAGTGACCTGCAGTACAAGGCTGCCTTCGTTACATGACCCGTGTGACTCACTAGTGACCTGTAGTACAAGGCTGCCATCGTTACATGACCCGTGTGACTCACTAGTGACCTGCAGTACAAGGCTGCCTTCGTGTCAGAAGTAATAAAGTCAAAATCACTGCTGTGTGTTAATTTGAGTGATGGTCTTTGCAACAGTTTGGATTCAGCTCAGGTTAGTCCTTCCCTATCGTCCTTGGTGTGTTACAGTTGCATTTCTCACCACTCACAGGTGTGACATAACAGAAATAAATATATTAATTAAATTTAAGTAATGTTAATATACATATAATAAACACTGCATAATATTCAGCACAACTCGTGCTAATTATTGTCCCACCTCTAAGGGTCTGAACATCGAAATATAATGTTGACTTCACTAGGTAGGACAGTATTTAGTTCAATGCCTAGCTTTATTTGTAAATTGTTATTGTATAAATCCTACCTTTGTAGGTTGGCACTAAACAACTATAATTATATAATATACTAGGATACGTGTATCCTATGTGTATGTACGTGTATCCTACGTGTACCCATACGTGTATGCAAACTAGGATACGTGTAACAGTTTTTTATTTAGATTATATAATTTTAATGTTAACCTACTCACTAAACTCAATAATATAAAAGAATAGAAATTAAAATAATCTTTAGTAGCCTCGCATTAGACGTTTATAGTATTTATTATTATAATAGGAAAATAACCTGGAGATTCCTGTGAGAAGTGAACACCATCAGCGAATGAATTCTCATGAAATTGTCTAGCTGTGAAATGAATGTAACATCTTTGAATGTAATGAAACGCCAGTTTCTGGGTGATCCCTAAAGGATCTCTGAAGCTACTCTCTCCGATTTAGGTGCCATCTAATAGGTTCCTCCAATCGCGGAGTTCTCTGGCCTACCTTCGACCCAGAACTAGAACCTGGATCCCTCACAGTAGTGCAAGGAGCCGTGTCATTTATTAATTTATGCCACCACCGAGGAAGTGGTGACATGCTACCACAAACTATCGAAACTCATAAAACTTTCAGAACGTTCAGACGAGTGCTGCAAGAAACCCGACTTTCTTGGGCAGGGATGGTGTCAGGGAGCCACCGGGGATCACTTGCAGGTGTCCAGCAGACAGTCAACAACGTGAGGAGGACAAGGGCCTCCTGGTAGCTAAGTGACTCCCTGCAGGTGTTGTCCAGCAGACAGTCAACAACGTGAGGAGGACAAGGGCCTCCTGGCAGCTAAGTGACTCACCTGCAGGTGTTGTCGAGCAGATAGTCAACAACGTGAGGAGGACAAGGGCCTCCTGGCAGCTAAGTGACTCACCTGCAGGTGTTGTCCAGCAGACAGTCAACAACGTGAGGAGGACAAGGGCCTCCTGGTAGCTAAGTGACTCACCTGCAGGTGTTGTCCAGCAGACAATCAACAACGTGAGGAGGACAAGGGCCTCCTGGCAGCTAAGTGACTCACCTGCAGGTGCTGTCCAGCAGACAGTCAACAACGTGAGGAGGACAAGAGCCTCCTGGTAGCTAAGTGACTCACCTGCAGGTGTTGTCCAGCAGACAGTCAACAACGTGAGGAGGACAAGGGCCTCCTGGCAGCTAAGTGACTCACCTGCGGGTGTTGTCCAGCAGACAGTCAACAACGTGAGGAGGACAAGGGCCTCCTGGTAGCTAAGGTCCAGCAGTCTCATGTCGTCGCAGGCCTCGCCTTCACCCCCTGAATAATATAAAATTCCTAATTAATTAACTAAATCATTATTTACAAATTGTTTAATGCGTAAGGAACTATTTTTGCTTGTACAGCTTAGTTGAATTTTTTTTACGTATTTAGCACGCTCTGGTGAGAATGATTACTCATTCTCACCAGATTAATGATAACGAGAATGAAGACAGTACAAATGTAACTAATAACAATTGATCTAAATACCATAGAAAAATTTTGTTATATTTATTTATCAACTACGGGGTATGTGGCATAACCCGAGTCTCTCTGTTTCCCATTTGTCCAATTATCTATCCATCCATCTATCTGTTAGCTTACCTGTCCATCTATCCAACCATCCCTCTATACATCTGCCTAATGCATTCGGCAGCATTAATTTGGAATGCATTAGGCAGTGATGTGGCGGAGGCAGACTCCATACACAGTTTCAAATGTCGATATGATAGAGCCCAGTAAGCCCTAGAATCTGTACACCTGTTGATTGAGAATTGAGAGGCGGGATCAAAGAGCCAGAGCTCAACCCATGCAAGCACAACTAGGAAACTACAACTAGGTGAGTACATCTATCCGTTCATCGATCTCTCCATCTATCTATCCATCTTCCTATGTATCTATTTATCTATCTATACATCCATCTATATATCCATTCAGCTATCAATCTACATTTCTTTCATCTATACATCTATCTATCTGACCATCTATCCATATATCTATCAATCTATTCGTCTATATATATATATATATATATATATATATATAAATATATATATATATATATATATATATATATATATATATATATATATATATATATATATATATATATATATATATATTAATGAAAACTCACACCCCAGAAGTGACTCGAACCCATACTCCCAGAAGCAACGCAACTGGTAACTACAGGGCGCCTTAATCCACTTGACCATCACAGCCGTCAAAAGGAAGTGATAGCCGAGGCTATTTGAGCCACTTCCCCGACGGCAACTCGGATGGTAATCTTGGTGGTGGTCAAGTGGATTAAGGCGCCCTGTAGTTACCAGTTGCGTTGCTTCTGGGAGTATGGGTTCGAGTCGCTTCTGGGGTGTGAGTTTTCATTCGCATATAGTCCTGGGGACCATTCAGGCTTGTTCGCATTTGTGTTCCTCACGTGTGCCCCAAAGAATGAGGTGATTTGGTGAAATGCTATGCCCAAGATTACCATCCGAGTTGCCGTCGGGGAAGTGGCTCAAATAGCCTCGGCTATCACTTCCTTTTGACGGCCGTGATGGTCAAGTGGATTAACGCGCCCTGTAGTTACCAGTTGCGTTGCTTCTGGGAGTATGGGTTCGAGTCACTTCTGGGGTGTGAGTTTTCATTTGCATATAGTCCTGGAGACCATTCAGGCTTGTTCGCATTTGTGTTCCTCACGTGTGCCCCAAAGAATGAGGTGATTTGGTGAAATGCTATGCCCAAGATTACCATCCGAGTTGCCGTCGGGGAAGTGGCTCAAATAGCCTCGGCTATCACTTCCTTTTGACGGCCGTGATGGTCAAGTGGATTAACGCGCCCTGTAGTTACCAGTTGCGTTGCTCCTGGGAGTATGGGTTCGAGTCACTTCTGGGGTGTGAGTTTTCATTCGCATATAGTCCTGGAGACCATTCAGGCTTGTTCGCATTTGTGTTCCTCACGTGTGCCCCAAAGAATGAGGTGATTTGGTGAAATGCTATGCCCAAGATTACCATCCGAGTTGCCGTCGGGGAAGTGGCTCAAATAGCCTCGGCTATCACTTCCTTTTGACGGCCCTGATGGTCAAGTGGATTAAGGCGCCCTGTAGTTACCAGTTGCGTTGCTTCTGGGAGTATGGGTTCGAGTCACTTCTGGGGTGTGAGTTTTCATTCGCATATAGTCCTGGGGACCATTCAGGCTTGTTCGCATATATATATATATATATATATATATATATATATATATATATATATATATATATATATATATATATATATATATATATATATATATATATATATATATATATATATATATATATATATATATAAGTATATTTTGGTAGCAGTCTTTCCTGTAGACATATATTATTAAATAAGACCGAAAAAGTAAGATTAATAATTCTAACACGAATTTTCTCGATCTTTCTTACGTTTCTTTTCACTGTTGATGGTAATTCAAAAATCATTGAATTAATCAAAATCAAAAATCATAAAATTGATTTTTGAATTACCATCAAGAGTGAAAAGAAACGTAAGAAAGATCGAGAAATGCGTGTTAGAATTATTAATCTTACTTTTTCGGTCATATTTAATAATATATATATATATATATATATATATATATATATATATATATATATATATATATATATATATATATATATATATATATATATATATATATATATATATATATATATATATATATATATATATATATATATATATATATACG
The DNA here is from genome assembly GCF_040958095.1 of Procambarus clarkii. NCBI lineage: Eukaryota > Metazoa > Arthropoda > Malacostraca > Decapoda > Cambaridae > Procambarus > Procambarus clarkii. The sequence goes on along the minus strand of NC_091172.1, from coordinate 45,304,961 downwards.
TATGTATATATATATATGTATATCATTGGATATATACAGCACCCCATGCCGGGGTGCTGTATACTCGCCACACTCATGCCGCTCTCCACATTGGAATTGCCCTTCACCTTGCCGCCCCCATCTTCACCAATACATATGCTGCTGTCTTGTCGGCTTTTCTTATTGTTACGTCTTTCAGATTTTTTAGTTGTTTCGCTGCTTCTTTGAGTCGTGGGGTTAAGATTGTAGATGAACATGTTCCTCGTTTTTTCCCTGCTTCTGTTAGTAGTTCAGCTTGAAGTGTGTCAGTGGTGATGACTTTTTTGTTGTCTTCTAGCTTCTGGCAATGTTAAGACTCATAAACCAGGTAACCCACTACGCTCTATAATCAGCCAAATACCAACCCCAACTTATCACCTGGCAAAGAAACTCAATGAACTCCTAACTCCATACTCTCCAAGTAAGTTTAGTCTACAATCATCAGCAGATTTCCTAGAATTGATCAAATCTACCCAGCCCGATGGAATCATCGTATCCCTGGACGTTGAATCCCTATTTACCAACGTCCCAGTCGACACAACCATAGGAATGATACTGGACAGAGTATACAGAGACGAGAGCACTCCCAAATTAGACATACCTGAGCCACACTTGAAGAGTCTTCTCGAAGCATGTACAAAGGAAGCCCCTTTCATCAGTCCACAAGGAGACATGTATTTACAAATAGACGGAGTAGCAATGGGCTCCCCCTTAGGAGTTTTATTTGCTAATTTTTATATGGGAACCATCGAAGACAGGGTCTTCAGTAGCAGACAAAAACCAACTGTATACTGCCGTTATGTAGATGACATATTCGTAATAGTAAAAGACTCAGATAAACTAATTGACCTAAAAAGACATCTAGAGAGGGAGTCAGTACACCAGAATTTACACATGAAAATAGTGAAAATAACAGTATGCTATTCCTGGATGTACTAATAACAAAAATAGGAACCTCTTTAAGCACCAACGTATATACCAAGCCCACCAACATAGGATTATGCCTGAACGGTAGAAGTGAGTGCCCCCAAAGATACAAAGCCAGTGTTCTCAATGCTTATATTTGTCGAGCGCTTACCCACTGCTCTGAATGGAGCAACGTGAGTAGAGAGTTTGAAAGAGTAACTCAGGTATTGGTGAACAACGGATATAGCAACGCGGAAATAAACGTTGCTATAAGAAGAAACTTGGACCGTTGGTATAATCCAGAACCTAGAACAGAAACCACAACACCTCCAATAAATTTATATTTCAAATCAACCATGCACAGTGAACATATAAATGAGGAAAGAATAATGAAAGAAATAATCCGTAAAGGAGTAAAAAGCACTACTCCTAACCAAAACATAAACCTGATAATATTCTACAAAACCAAGAAGACTTCCGAACTACTTATCAAAAACAGCCCAAAGCCGACCGAGAACCCTCTACAGCAGTCAAGCGTTGTATACATATACATTTGCCCCCACGAAGGATGTAACCTTCAATCTAAGTACATAGGTATGACGTCGACCAAGCTGACGAGGCGTTTGACATGCCATCTTCAATCCGGTGCCCCTAGGAACCACATGAGACAAGCCCATGACATTACTCTAACAAGAGAAATGTTGAACAAGAATACCAGCATAATAGACAAAACCCAAGATGCAAGAAGATTACAAATTCTTGAGGCAATTCACATAAGAATAGAACAACCTACCATGAACACCCAAATCACGGAACTATTTACTCTACCCACCATGAGAGTAAGGACAAGACCAGAACATAACGATGCCAACACAGAAGACAATGTCCAACATAACAGGCCAATTACACTGGATTAATCTTTGTGTTTAGATAGGAGCTGCCTCGTATGGGCCAATAAGCCTTCTGCAGTTACCCCTATATATATATATATATATATATATATATATATATATATATATATATATATATATATATATATATATATATATATATATATATATATATATATATATATATATATATATATATAGGTCTTTCCTGTAGACATATATTATTAAATATGACCGAAAAAGTAAGATTAATAATTCTAACACGAATTTTCTCAATCTTTCTTACATTTCTTTTCACTGTTGGATGTAAATCAAAAATCAATTCTCCAAAATTCATTTTTATTTCTAGTCTGACGCGACACGAGCGCGTTTCGTAAAACTTATTACATTTTCAAAGACTTTTTAGTTTACAAATACACAACTGAATAGAACTTACGCATCTCCGATTTTATATCTACATTTGAGTGAGGTGGATGGGGTGAGGTGGCATTAATAGGGTATTAATTTCATCAACACAAGACAGAGCAAGAGGTGGCATTAATAGGGTATTAATTTCATCAACACAAGACAGAACACGAAACAATGGGTATTGAATAGAAGTGTTTGTAGAAAGCCTATTGGTCCATATTTCTTGATGCTTCTATATTGGAGCGGAGTCTTGAGGTGGGTAGAATATAGTTGTGCATTAATTAGCTGTTGATTGCTGGTGTTGACTTCTTGATGTGTAGTGCCTCGCAAACGTCAAGCCGCCTGCTATCGCTGTATCTATCGATGATTTCTGTGTTGTTTACTAGGATTTCTCTGGCGATGGTTTGGTCTTTTTCGGTCATATTTAATAATATATATATATATATATATATATATATATATATATATATATATATATATATATATATATATATATATATATATATTATTAAATAATTCTCAATAATTCTTACAATCTTCTTTACTGTCGAGGGAAATTGATAAATTAACTCTCGACATTTTCAAAGAGTTAGTTTACACATAAAATACATTCCTACTTATACTCGTTTTGGGTGAGGTGATGTGGCACAAAAGTTTTGGGTGAGGTGACAAAGCTATGACAGACTCCACCTGCTGAAGATTGTTGGGTAATGCAAACCTGGTTAAGTGTATGGGAATGTCAAGACCCACAAGCCTGGAAACCCACTTTCGCCAATCAGCCAGATACCCACACCCACATACAGACACACCCACATACAGAAGTGGTTGGGCCTTCCATCAAGCAGAACGCTTTGAAGGAGAGCAACGTCGTCTATGCTCTTAAATGCCCACTTGGGGACTGTAAGCCCCAAGAATTCAGTATATAGGCATGACAACATATAATCTCTTCTCACAACCAGACCATCACCAGACAAATCTTAACAAACAACACAGAAATCATCGATAGGTACAGCGATAGCAGGGGGCTTGACATCAGCGAGGCACTACACATCAAAAAGTCAACACCAGCAATCAACAGCCAATTAATGCACAACTATATTCTACCCATTTCAAGACCCCGAACCAATAAGGAAGCTGCTAGAGGAAGTATGGGCCAATTGGCCTTCTGTTGTTACTTCCATTCTTATATCCAGATATCCACGTTATACCCATTGTTTCGTGTTTTGTTTTGTATTTGTCACCTCACCCAAAACTTTTGTACCATATCACCTCACCCAATAGAGTATAAGTACGATGAATTTGTGTGTAAATTAAGTCTTTGAAAATGTAATACGATTTACGAAACGCGTTCAGGCGTCAGACCAATAATAAGAAATTAATTTTCGAGAATTGTTATTTTCATTACCACAGACAGTAAAGAAAAACATAAGAAATATTGAACAAATTCGTGTTAGAATTATTAATCTTACTTTTTCGGTCATGTTCACCAACATATGTTTACAAGAAAGACTGCTACCAAAATATACTAATATACAGTATATGTCTTACCTAGTAGCCAGAATGCACTTCTTGGCCTACTATGCAAGGAACGATTTGCCTAATAGGCTGAATGATTTTCGTTATTTTCAATATATTGTTTCCAGTTAGTTTATTTGAATTATTATTATTATATTATATTAACAATATAAATTACTGACGTAGTTGTGTTTGTTTAGGTTAGGTTTAGATAGGTTAGGTTAGGTAGGGTTGGTTAGGTTCGGTCATATATCTACGTTAGTTTTAACTCAAACAAAAAACAATTTACTCATATATAGTAAAATTAATAGCTTTATCATTTCATAAGACAAAAAATCGAAAAATATATAAATTCTGGAAAACTTGGCTTACTAGGCAAATCGTGCCTTGCATAGGAGGCCGAGTAGTGCGTTCTGGCTACTAGGTACAATTGACAGCCGAGAACAAAGAGCCTAGGCTCAAAACTCGCAAGCACTATTAGGTGAGTAAAACTATCACTCTGTCAATCTAGCTATTTATCTAACTATTCATCTATTCATCCATATGTACATACATCCAGCTATCAATCTATAAATCCTGTTATCTATCCATCCATACATCCATGTCTCTGACCATCTGACCATCTATCCATATAACCATCAATCTATTTGTCTACCTAGCTTTCTATACATCCATTTATGTATTCATATATGCATCCTTCGATATATCCTTTTATCTATCAATCCATCTTCCTCTAGCCCCGGGACTGGCTAGAGGAAGAGACGACTGACAGTGAGGTGCTACGGAGGAGTGTAACTAGCTAGTTGCAAGAAGCTCCTGCCAGAGGTTCGCTACCCTTGTATTTGTTCGTGTAGAGGCCCAGCAGCGCGAGGCTGATGTTCTCTGCCAGCACCAGGCTGGAGAGTGATTGTAGGCGTTCACCAGGAGCACCTAGTGATATTTTAGGTGTTGGTGTTTCCCAGTACTGGTTGAGGACGGTACTGTGTGTTGAGGAAACACGGAAGTTGACAAGGCTACATTGCATAAGCATAGAGGAGCTCTTAGTGTCCTTTGAGAGCGACACATGTGTATATATCAGTGTAGTAATACTTCGTTTATGATTCTATTAAGGGGATGGGAAAGTGATGTGTGAATATATTGATAAAAGACGAAGTGTCGTATTCCTTTTAAATCCCCCATGTTATTTTACTTGCATTACCAAGCCAACTCCTTGAAAGCCACTACCGATTTGGGGTCGGATACTAGTACTTTGGTTCTTCCAGCAAAGAACCCGGTTGCGTCTCATAGTGGCTGTAACAGCTCTACAACTGCGGTTTGACGGTAGAGCGAAGGTCTTGCTTCATGCAGGTCGATGTTCATTCCCCGACCGTCAAAGTGGTTGGGCACCATTCCTTCCCCCCGTCCCACCCCAAATCGTTCCCTCTATCCCGTCTACTGCCTGTCTCTGTCTTCCCCCTCCCTCTGTCTCTGTCAATGTCTCTTTCTTTGTCTGTACCTATCTGTCTGTCAGTCTCTTTCTCTCTCACTACAATGTAGTTATTATTCTCGCCACTCTGTAGTTATTATTCCCACAATACTGTAACTATAATTCTCACAACACTAGCTGTTCACTCAGATGTGATGTATCAATAAAAAAATCTGTCGGAGCACTGATGAGGATTCGAACCAATGCAGTGGGTGGTCCCACGCACACGCCCCAGACAATTCTCTTCTCTCCATCGTCAATTCTAGGCTGACAGTGGACGATATAATCCACCTATACAGTGCTCCACTCCGTTATACAGTGTGATGGCTCGTTGTATTACGTGTTTCAGAATGCCTCCCGCGAAAGATGTGTACACCTGTTGATGGGCCAGGCTGGGGGAGAATGACACCTGTTGATGGGCCAGGCTGGGGGAGAATGACACCTGTTGATGGGCCAGGCTGGGGGAGAATGACACCTGTTGATGGGCCAGGCTGGGGGAGAATGACACCTATTGATGGGCCAGGCTGGGGGAGAATGACACCTGTTGATGGGCCAGGCTGGGGGAGAATGACACCTGTTGATGGGCCAGGCTGGGGGAGAATGACACCTATTGATGGGCCAGGCTGGGGGAGAATGACACCTGTTGATGGGCCAGGCTGGGGGAGAATGACACCTCGTGATGGGCCAGGCTGGGGGAGAATGACACCTATTGATGGGCCAGGCTGGGGGAGAATGACAGCTGTTGATGGGCTAGGCTGGGGGAGAATGACGCCTGATGATGGGCCAAGCTGGGGAAGAATGATGCTTAATGATGGGCCAGGCTGGGGGAGAATGATGCCTGTTGATGGGCCAGACTGGGGAAGAATGACACCTGATGATGGGCCAGGCTGGGGGAGAATGATGCCTGATGATGGGCCAGGCTGGGGGAGAATGATGCCTGATGATGGGCCAGGCTGGGGAAGAATGACACCTGGTGATGGGCCAGGCTGGGGGAGAATGACACCTGATGATGGGCCAGGCTGGGGGAGAATGATGCCTGTTGATGGGCCAGGCTGGGAGAGAATGATGCCTGATGATAGGCCAGGCTGGGGGAGAATGACACCTGATGATGGGCCAGGCTGGGGGAGAATGACCCCTGATGATGGGCCAGGCTGGGGGAGAATGACACCTGATGATGGGCCAGGCTGGGGGAGAATGACACCTGGTGATGGGCCAGGCTGGGGGAGAATGATGTCTGATGATGGGCCAGGCTGGGGGAGAATGATGCCTGATGATGGGCCAGGCTGGGGAAGAATGACATCTGATGATGGGCCAGGCTGGGGGAGAATGACACCTGGTGATGGGCCAGGCTGGGGAAGAATGACACCTGATGATGGGCCAGGCTGGGGAAGAATGACACCTGATGATGGGCCAGGCTGGGGAAGAATGACACCTGATGATGGGCCAGGCTGGGGGAGAATGACACCTGATGATGGGCCAGGCTGGGGGAGAATGACACCTGGTGATGGGCCAGGCTGGGGGAGAATGACACCTGGTGATGGGCCAGGCTGGGGGAGAATGACACCTGATGATGGGCCAGGCTGGGGGAGAATGACACCTGGTGATGGGCCAGGCTGGGGGAGAATGATGCCTGATGATGGGCCAGGCTAAGGGAGAATGATGCCTGATGATGGGCCAGGCTGGGGAAGAATGACACCTGATGATGGGCCAGGCTGGGGGAGAATGACACCTGATGATGGGCCAGGCTGGGGGAGAATGACACCTGATGATGGGCCAGGTTGGGGAAGAATGACACCTGATGATGGGCCAGGCTGGGGAAGAATGACACCTGATGATGGGCCAGGCTGGGGGAGAATGACACCTGATGATGGGCCAGGCTGAGGGAGAATGATGCCTGATGATGGGCCAGGCTGGGGGAGAATGATGCGTGATGATGGGCCAGGCTGGGGGAGAATGACACCCGATGATGGGCCAGGCTGGGGGAGAATGACACCTGGTGATGGGCCAGGCTGGGGTAGAATGACACCTGGTGATGGGCCAGGCTGGGGGAGAATGATGCCTGGTGATGGGCCAGGCTGGGGGAGAATGACACCTGATGATGGGCCAGGCTGGGGGAGAATGACACCTGGTGATGGGCCAGGCTGGGGGAGAATGACACCTGGTGATGGGCCAGGCTGGGGGAGAATGACACCTGATGATGGGCCAGGCTGGGGGAGAATGATGCCTGATGATGGGCCAGGCTGGGGGAGAATGACACCTGGTGATGGGCCAGGCTGGGGGAGAATGACACCTGATGATGGGCCAGGCTGGGGGAGAATGATGCCTGATGATGGGCCAGGCTGGGAGAGAATGACACCTGGTGATGGGCCAGGCTGGGGGAGAATGACACCTGATGATGGGCCAGGCTGGGGGAGAATGACACCTGGTGATGGGCCAGGCTGGGGGAGAATGACACCTGATGATGGGCCAGGCTGGGGGAGAATGACACCTGGTGATGGGCCAGGCTGGGGGAGAATGACACCTGATGATGGGCCAGGCTGGAGGCGAATGACACCTGATGATGGGCCAGGCTGGGGGAGAATGACACCTGATGATGGGCCAGGCTGGGGGAGAATGACACCTGATGATGGGCCAGGCTGGGGAGAATGACACCTGATGATGGGCCAGGCTGGAGGCGAATGACACCTGGAGATGGGCCAGGCTGGGGGAGAATGACGCCTGACAAAGCCATTTGAAATGAGACCTCGTTAAAAATAATTGGAATTACTATTGGTTTAACTACTTGTTTAAAGATGTTGGGTCTGCTCCTCAGCAAAACGTTAGATCCCAACAACACACACTGTAGGTATTATTTTCAATACACTGTGCTTATTTTTTCACGATACTAGAGTTATTATTCTCACCACCCTGTAGTAATATTTCTCACCACATTGTAATTATTCTCACCACACAGTCAATACAGTGTGGTCATTATTCTCACCACACTTTACCTATTATTCTCATTTCAATGTAGTTATTTTTTTCACTACATAGTACCAAATATGCTTATTCATCGTTATCTCCAGTAAAGCATGCAATTTGCGTGTAACCAACTGAACCACAAGCAATTTACTTGCAATCAACTAGAGAGCTTGGATTTTACTCGTAATCACTTGGAAAGAACGTTATTTACATATCACCATGAATGGCATTACTTTATTTGTAACCGCTAGTAAAGCAAGTCAATTTCTTGTAATTAGCAAAAAAGCAGATAATATACTTATAATAAAGAGCAGACCTCCCAGCACGGTGTGAGCGTGGCCAAGAGCAGACCTCCCAGCACGGTGTGAGCGTGGCCACCAGAGCAGACCTCCCAGCACGGTGTGAGCGTGGCCACCAGAGCAGACCTCCCAGCACGGTGTGAGCGTGGCCACCAGAGCAGACGTCCCAGCACTCCACCATGATAACCACCACCTGCTGCCACACTCCACCACCATAATCACCACCTGCTGCCACACTCCACCACCATAACCACCACCTGCTGCCACACTCCACCACCATAACCACACCCTGCTGCAACATTCCACCAACACCAACACTACCACCTGCTGCCGCACTCCACCACCATAACCACCACCTGCTGCCACATTCCACCACCACAACCATAACCACCACCTGCTGCCACACTCCACCACCATAATCACCACCTGCTGCCACACTCCACCACCATAACCACCACCTGCTGCCACACTCCACCTCCACTACCACCTGCTGCCAAACTCCACCACCATAACCACCACCTGCTGCCACACTCCACCACCATAACCACCACCTGCTGCCACACTCCACCACCTCCACCACCTGCTGCCACACTCCACCACCATAATCACCACCTGCTGCCACACTCCACCACCATAACCACCTCCTGCTGCCACACTCCACCACCATAACCACCACCTGCTGCCACACTCCACCACCACCACCTCCACCACCTGCTGCCACACTCCACCACCATAACCACCACCTGCTGCCACACTCCACCACCATAACCACCACCTGCTGCCACACTCCACCACCATAATCACCACCTGCTGTCACACTCCACCACCATAACCACCACCTGCTGCCACACTCCACCTCCACCACCACCTGCTGCCAAACTCCACCACCATAACCACCACCTGCTGCCACACTCCACCACCATAACCACCACCTGCTGCCACACTCCATCACCACCACCACCTGCTGCCACACTCCATCACCATAACCACCACCTGCTGCCACACTCAAACACCAAAAATACCACCTGCTGCCACACTCCACCACCATAACCACCACCTGCTGCCACACTCCACCACCATAACCACCACCTGCTGCCACACTTCACCACCATAACCACCACCTGCTGCCACACTCCAACACCAAAAATACCACCTGCTGCCACACTCCACCACCATAATCACCACCTGCTGCCACATTCCACCACCACAACCATAACCACCACCTGCTGCCACACTCCACCACCATAACCACCACCTGCTGCCACACTCCACCACCATAACCACCACCTGCTGCCACACTCCACCACCATAACCACCAACTGCTGCCACACTCCACCACCATAACCACCACCTGCTGACACACTCCACCACCATAACCACCACCTGCTGCCACACTCCACCACCATAACCACCACCTGCTGCCACACTCCACCACCACCACCACCTGCTGCCACACTCCATCACTATAACCACCACCTGCTGCCACACTCCACCACCATAACCACCACCTGCTGCCACACTCCACCACCATAATCACCACCTGCTGCCACATTCCACCACCACAACCATAACCACCACCTGCTGCCACACTCCACCACCATAATCACCACCTGCTGCCACACTCCACCACCACCACCACCTGCTGCCACACTCCATCACCATAACCACCACCTGCTGCCACACTCCACCACCATAACCACCACCTGCTGCCACACTCCACCACCATAACCACCACCTGCTGCCACACTCCACCACCTCCACCACCTGCTGCCACACTCCACCACCATAATCACCACCTGCTGCCACACTCCACCACCATTACCACCTCCTGCTGCCACACTCCACCACCATAACCACCACCTGCTGCCACACTCCACCACCACCACCTCCACCACCTGCTGCCACACTCCACCACCATAACCACCACCTGCTGCCACACTCCACCACCATAACCACCACCTGCTGCCACACTCCACCACCATAATCACCACCTGCTGCCACACTCCACCACCATAACCACCACCTGCTGCCACACTCCACCTCCACCACCACCTGCTGCCAAACTCCACCACCATAACCACCACCTGCTGCCACACTCCACCACCATAACCACCACCTGCTGCCACACTCCATCACCACCACCACCTGCTGCCACACTCCATCACCATAACCACCACCTGCTGCCACACTCAAACACCAAAAATACCACCTGCTGCCACACTCCACCACCATAACCACCACCTGCTGCCACACTCCACCACCATAACCACCACCTGCTGCCACACTTCACCACCATAACCACCACCTGCTGCCACACTCCAACACCAAAAATACCACCTGCTGCCACACTCCACCACCATAATCACCACCTGCTGCCACATTCCACCACCACAACCATAACCACCACCTGCTGCCACACTCCACCACCATAACCACCACCTGCTGCCACACTCCACCACCATAACCACCACCTGCTGCCACACTCCACCACCATAACCACCAACTGCTGCCACACTCCACCACCATAATCACCACCTGCTGCCACACTCCACCACCATAACCACCACCTGCTGACACACTCCACCACCATAACCACCACCTGCTGCCACACTCCACCACCATAACCACCACCTGCTGCCACACTCCACCACCACCACCACCTGCTGCCACACTCCATCACTATAACCACCACCTGCTGCCACACTCCACCACCATAACCACCACCTGCTGCCACACTCCACCACCATAATCACCACCTGCTGCCACATTCCACCACCACAACCATAACCACCACCTGCTGCCACACTCCACCACCATAATCACCACCTGCTGCCACACTCCACCACCACCACCACCTGCTGCCACACTCCATCACCATAACCACCACCTGCTGCCACACTCCACCACCATAACCACCACCTGCTGCCACACTCCACCGTAACCACCACCTGCTGCCACATTCCACCACCACAACCATAACCACCACCTGCTGCCACATTCCACCACCATAACCACAACCTGCTGCCACACTCCACCACCATAACCACCACCTGCTGCCACACTCCAACACCACCTCCACCACCTGCTGCCACACTCCACCACCATAACCACCACCTGCTGCCACACTCCACCACCATAACCACCACCTGCTGCCACATTCCACCAACACCAACACTACCACCTGCTGCCACACTCCACCACCATAACCACCACCTGATGCCACACTCCACCACCATAACCACCACCTGCTGCCACACTCCACCACCATAATCACCACCTGCTGCCACACTCCACCACCACCACCACCTGCTGCCACACTCCATCACCATAACCACCACCTGCTGCCACACTCCACCACCATAACCACCACCTGCTGCCACACTCCACCGTAACCACCACCTGCTGCCACATTCCACCACCACAACCATAACCACCACCTGCTGCCACATTCCACCACCATAACCACAACCTGCTGCCACACTCCACCACCATAACCACCACCTGCTGCCACACTCCAACACCACCTCCACCACCTGCTGCCACACTCCACCACCATAACCACCACCTGCTGCCACACTCCACCACCATAACCACCACCTGCTGCCACATTCCACCAACACCAACACTACCACCTGCTGCCACACTCCACCACCATAACCACCACCTGATGCCACACTCCACCACCATAACCACCACCTGCTGCCACACTCCACCACCATAATCACCACCTGCTGCCACACTCCAACACCATAACCACCACCTGCTGCCACACTCCACCACCACCACCTCCACCACCTGCTGCCACACTCCACCACCATAATCACCACCTGCTGCCACACTCCATCACCACCACCTCCACCACCTGCTGCCACACTCCACCACCATAACCACCACCTGCTGCCACACTCCACCACCATAACCACCACCTGCTGCCACACTCCACCACCATAACCACCACCTACTGCCACACTCCACCACCATAACCACCACCTGTTGCCACACTCCACCACCATAACCACCACCTGCTGCTACACTCCACCACCATAACCACCACCTGCTGCCACACTCCACCACCATAACCACCACCTGCTGCCACACTCCACCACCATAACCACACCCTGCTGCCACATTCCACCAACACCAACACTACCACCTGCTGCCACACTCCACCACCATAACCACCACCTGCTGCCACACTCCACCACCATAACCACCACCTGCTGCCACACTCCACCATAACCACCACCTGCTGCCACACTCCACCACCATAACCACCACCTGCTGCCACACTCCACCGTAACCACCACCTGCTGCCACATTCCACCACCACAACCATAACCACCACCTGCTGCCACACTCCACCACCATAACCACCATCTGCGGCCACACTCCACCACCTACTACCACACTCCACCACCATACCCACCACCTGCTGCCACACTCCAACACCACCTCCACCACCTGCTGCCACACTCCATCACCATAACCACCACCTGCTGCCACATTCCTCCACCACAACCATAACCACCACCTGCTGCCACACTCCATCACCATAACCACCACCTGCTGCCACATTCCACCACCACAACCATAACCACCACCTGCTGCCACACTCCATCACCATAACCACCACCTGCTGCCACACTCCACCACCATAACCACCACCTGCGGCCACACTCCACCACCACCACCTGCTGCCACTCCACCACCATAACCACCACCTGCTGCCACACTCCACCACCATAGCCACCACTTGCAGCCACACTCCACCACCATAACCACCATCTGCTGCCACACTCCACCACCATAACCACCACATGCTTCCACACTCCACCACGATAACCACCACCTGTTGCCACACTCCACCACCATAACCACCACCTGCTGCCACACTCCACCACCATAACCACCACCTGCTGCCACACTCCACCACCATAACCACCACCTGCTGCCACACTCCACCACCATAACCACCACCTGCTGCCACACTCCACCACCATAACCACCACCTGCTGCGACACTCCACCACCACCAACACCACCTGCTGCCACACTCCAACACCACCACCACATGCTGCCAAACTCCACCACCATAACCACCACCTGCTGCCACACTCCACCACCATAACCACACCCTGCTGCCACATTCCACCAACACCAACACTACCACCTGCTGCCACACTCCACCTACCTACCTTGAGGCTACCTTGAGGTGCTTCCGGGGCTTAGTGTCCCCGCGGCCCGGTCGTCGACCAGGCCTCCTGGTTGCTGGACTGATCAACCAGGCTGTTAGACGCGGCTGCTTGCAGCCTGACGTATGAGTCACAGCCTGGTTGATCAGGTATCCTTTGGAGGTGCTTATCCAGTTCTCTCTTGAACACTGTGAGGGGTTTGCCAGTTATGCCCCTTATGTGTAGTGGAAGCGTGTTGAACAGTCTCGGGCCTCTGATGCTGATAGAGTTCTCTCTCAGAGTACCTGTTGCACCTCTGCTTTTCAACGGGGGTATTCTGCACATCCTGCCATGTCTTCTGGTCTCATGTGGTGTTATTTCTGTGTGCAGGTTTGGGACCAGCCCCTCAATTATTTTCCACGTGTAAATTATTATGTATCTCTCCCGCCTGCGCTCAAGGGAGTACAGATTTAGGCTCTTTAGTCGGTCCCAGTAATTTAGATGTTTTACTGAGTGGATTCTAGCAGTAAAGGATCTCTGCACGCTCTCTAGGTCAGCAATTTCTCCAGCTTTGAAAGGGGCTGTCATTGTGCAGCAGTACTCCACTCTAGATAGCACAAGCGTTTTGAAAAGTATCATCATCGGTATAGCATCTCTAGTGTGAAAAGTTCTTGTTATCCAACCTGTCATTTTTCTTGCAGTTGTGACGGCTACTTTATTGTGTTCTTTAAAGGTAAGGTCTTCCGACATGAGTACACCCAGGTCCTTTACATTGCCTTTTCGTTCTATGTTATGATTTGCCTGCGTTTTGTACGTGGTTCCTGTTTTTATGTTTTCAATTTTTCCGTAGCGCATGAGCTGAAACTTATCCTCGTTGAATACCATATTATTTTCTGTAGCCCATAGAAAGACCTGATCAACATCTGATTGGAGGTTTGCCGTGTCCTCTATGTTGCCAACTCTCATGAAAATCCTAGTGTCATCTGCAAAGGATGATACAGTGCTATAGGTTGTGTTCTGGTCTATGTCCGATATGAGGATGAGAAAAAGTACTGGAGCAAGCACAGTACCCTGGGGGACTGAGCTCTTCACGGTTGATGGGCTGGATTTTATTTTGTTGACTATTACACATTGGGTTCTGTCAGTCAGGAAATTGTAGATCCATCTGCCTATTTTCCCGGTAATTCCTTTTGAACGCATTTTATGTGCAATAACACCATGGTCACATTTATCAAAAGCTTTTGCGAAATCTGTGTAAATTACATCAGCATTTTGTTTGTCTTCCATAGCATCTAATGCCATATCATAGTGGTCCAGCAACTGCGACAGGCAAGAGCGCCCTGTTCTGAAACCATGATGTCCGGGGTTATGGAGATGCTGTGATTCCATGTATTTTGTGATCTTACTTCTTAGCACTCTCTCAAAAATTTTTATGATGTGCGATGTTAGTGCTATCGGTCTGTAATTTTTTGCCTCTGCCTTATTTCCTCCTTTATGGAGTGGTGCTATCTCTGCTGTTTTTAGTATGTCAGGGATAACGCCAGTATCTAGGCTTTGTCTCCACAGAATGTGAAGGGCCTGCGATAGTGGTTTTTTACAGTTCTTGATGAATATGGAGTTCCAAGAATCCGGGCCTGGTGCAGAGTGCATAGGCATACTGTTTATGGCTTCTTCAAAATCTAGTGGGGATAGGGCGACGTCTGATATGTGATTTGATGTTGGTATCATATCCATGAAAAATTCATTTGGGTTATCAATCTTTAGTGCATTTAATGGCTCACTGAAAACAGAGTCGTACTGCTTCCTCAGTAACTCGCTCATTTCTTTGTTGTCATCTGTGAAAGTTCCATCTCCCTTTCGCAGGGGCCCGATACTAGATGTGGTTTTTGATCTTGATTTTGCATAGGAGAAAAAATATTTCGGATTTCTCTCTATTTCACTGATGGCCTTTTGCTCTCTTTGCCTCTCCTGGGTTTTGTATAATTCTTGTAGCTTGAGTTCAATTGTTTCTATTTCTCTACCTAACCTTCTTCGCCGTTCTTGAGATAGGGTGCGACTCTCAAGTTGTTCCGCGATTCGTTTTCTTCGCCTATATAAGGAACGACGTTCCCGTTCCAATCTGCATCTCTTTCTCTTTTTTCTTAGGGGTATGCGGTTTGAACATATTTCTAGTGCTACTGAGCTTATTTTTTCCAGGCACTGGTTCAGGTTTGCATTTCCTAGCTGTTCTTCCCAGTTTATTTCTATGTGGTTTATTTCTATGTGGTGGAGGTGGTCCACCACCATAACCACCACCTGCTGCCACACTCCACCACCATAACCACCACCTGCTGCCACACTCCACCATAACCACCACCTGCTGCCACACTCCACCACCATAACCACCACCTGCTGCCACACTCCACCGTAACCACCACCTGCTGCCACATTCCACCACCACAACCATAACCACCACCTGCTGCCACACTCCACCACCATAACCACCATCTGCGGCCACACTCCACCACCTACTACCACACTCCACCACCATACCCACCACCTGCTGCCACACTCCAACACCACCTCCACCACCTGCTGCCACACTCCATCACCATAACCACCACCTGCTGCCACATTCCTCCACCACAACCATAACCACCACCTGCTGCCACACTCCAACACCATAACCACCACCTGCTGCCACATTCCACCACCACAACCATAACCACCACCTGCTGCCACACTCCATCACCATAACCACCACCTGCTGCCACACTCCACCACCATAACCACCACCTGCGGCCACACTCCACCACCACCACCTGCTGCCACTCCACCACCATAACCACCACCTGCTGCCACACTCCACCACCATAGCCACCACTTGCAGCCACACTCCACCACCATAACCACCACCTGCTGCCACACTCCACCACCATAACCACCACATGCTTCCACACTCCACCACGATAACCACCACCTGTTGCCACACTCCACCACCATAACCACCACCTGCTGCCACACTCCACCACCATAACCACCACCTGCTGCCACACTCCACCACCATAACCACCACCTGCTGCCACACTCCACCACCATAACCACCACCTGCTGCCACACTCCACCACCATAACCACCACCTGCGGCCACACTCCACCACCACCACCTGCTGCCACTCCACCACCATAACCACCACCTGCTGCCACACTCCACCACCATAGCCACCACTTGCAGCCACACTCCACCACCATAACCACCACCTGCTGCCACACTCCACCACCATAACCACCACATGCTTCCACACTCCACCACGATAACCACCACCTGTTGCCACACTCCACCACCATAACCACCACCTGCTGCCACACTCCACCACCATAATCACCACCTGCTGCCACACTCCACCACCACCACCTCCACCACCTGCTGCCACACTCCACCACCATAACCACCACCTGCTGCCACACTCCACCACCACCACCTCCATCACCTGCTGCCACACTCCACCACCATAATCACCACCTGCTGCCACACTCCATCACCACCACCTCCACCACCTGCTGCCACACTCCACCACCATAACCACCACCTGCTGCCACACTCCACCACCATAACCACCACCTGCTGCCACACTCCACCACCATAACCACCACCTACTGCCACACTCCACCACCATAACCACCACCTGTTGCCACACTCCACCACCATAACCACCACCTGCTGCCACACTCCACCACCATAACCACCACCTGCTGCCACACTCCACCACCATAACCACCACCTGCTGCCACACTCCACCACCATAACCACACCCTGCTGCCACATTCCACCAACACCAACACTACCACCTGCTGCCACACTCCACCACCATAACCACCACCTGCTGCCACACTCCACCACCATAACCACCACCTGCTGCCACACTCCACCATAACCACCACCTGCTGCCACACTCCACCACCATAACCACCACCTGCTGCCACACTCCACCGTAACCACCACCTGCTGCCACATTCCACCACCACAACCATAACCACCACCTGCTGCCACACTCCACCACCATAACCACCATCTGCGGCCACACTCCACCACCTACTACCACACTCCACCACCATACTCACCACCTGCTGCCACACTCCAACACCACCTCCACCACCTGCTGCCACACTCCATCACCATAACCACCACCTGCTGCCACATTCCTCCACCACAACCATAACCACCACCTGCTGCCACACTCCATCACCATAACCACCACCTGCTGCCACATTCCACCACCACAACCATAACCACCACCTGCTGCCACACTCCATCACCATAACCACCACCTGCTGCCACACTCCACCACCATAACCACCACCTGCGGCCACACTCCACCACCACCACCTGCTGCCACTCCACCACCATAACCACCACCTGCTGCCACACTCCACCACCATAGCCACCACTTGCAGCCACACTCCACCACCATAACCACCATCTGCTGCCACACTCCACCACCATAACCACCACATGCTTCCACACTCCACCACGATAACCACCACCTGTTGCCACACTCCACCACCATAACCACCACCTGCTGCCACACTCCACCACCATAACCACCACCTGCTGCCACACTCCACCACCATAACCACCACCTGCTGCCACACTCCACCACCATAACCACCACCTGCTGCCACACTCCACCACCATAACCACCACCTGCTGCGACACTCCACCACCACCAACACCACCTGCTGCCACACTCCAACACCACCACCACATGCTGCCAAACTCCACCACCATAACCACCACCTGCTGCCACACTCCACCACCATAACCACACCCTGCTGCCACATTCCACCAACACCAACACTACCACCTGCTGCCACACTCCACCTACCTACCTTGAGGCTACCTTGAGGTGCTTCCGGGGCTTAGTGTCCCCGCGGCCCGGTCGTCGACCAGGCCTCCTGGTTGCTGGACTGATCAACCAGGCTGTTAGACGCGGCTGCTTGCAGCCTGACGTATGAGTCACAGCCTGGTTGATCAGGTATCCTTTGGAGGTGCTTATCCAGTTCTCTCTTGAACACTGTGAGGGGTTTGCCAGTTATGCCCCTTATGTGTAGTGGAAGCGTGTTGAACAGTCTCGGGCCTCTGATGCTGATAGAGTTCTCTCTCAGAGTACCTGTTGCACCTCTGCTTTTCAACGGGGGTATTCTGCACATCCTGCCATGTCTTCTGGTCTCATGTGGTGTTATTTCTGTGTGCAGGTTTGGGACCAGCCCCTCAATTATTTTCCACGTGTAAATTATTATGTATCTCTCCCGCCTGCGCTCAAGGGAGTACAGATTTAGGCTCTTTAGTCGGTCCCAGTAATTTAGATGTTTTACTGAGTGGATTCTAGCAGTAAAGGATCTCTGCACGCTCTCTAGGTCAGCAATTTCTCCAGCTTTGAAAGGGGCTGTCATTGTGCAGCAGTACTCCACTCTAGATAGCACAAGCGTTTTGAAAAGTATCATCATCGGTATAGCATCTCTAGTGTGAAAAGTTCTTGTTATCCAACCTGTCATTTTTCTTGCAGTTGTGACGGCTACTTTATTGTGTTCTTTAAAGGTAAGGTCTTCCGACATGAGTACACCCAGGTCCTTTACATTGCCTTTTCGTTCTATGTTATGATTTGCCTGCGTTTTGTACGTGGTTCCTGTTTTTATGTTTTCAATTTTTCCGTAGCGCATGAGCTGAAACTTATCCTCGTTGAATACCATATTATTTTCTGTAGCCCATAGAAAGACCTGATCAACATCTGATTGGAGGTTTGCCGTGTCCTCTATGTTGCCAACTCTCATGAAAATCCTAGTGTCATCTGCAAAGGATGATACAGTGCTATAGGTTGTGTTCTGGTCTATGTCCGATATGAGGATGAGAAAAAGTACTGGAGCAAGCACAGTACCCTGGGGGACTGAGCTCTTCACGGTTGATGGGCTGGATTTTATTTTGTTGACTATTACACATTGGGTTCTGTCAGTCAGGAAATTGTAGATCCATCTGCCTATTTTCCCGGTAATTCCTTTTGAACGCATTTTATGTGCAATAACACCATGGTCACATTTATCAAAAGCTTTTGCGAAATCTGTGTAAATTACATCAGCATTTTGTTTGTCTTCCATAGCATCTAATGCCATATCATAGTGGTCCAGCAACTGCGACAGGCAAGAGCGCCCTGTTCTGAAACCATGATGTCCGGGGTTATGGAGATGCTGTGATTCCATGTATTTTGTGATCTTACTTCTTAGCACTCTCTCAAAAATTTTTATGATGTGCGATGTTAGTGCTATCGGTCTGTAATTTTTTGCCTCTGCCTTATTTCCTCCTTTATGGAGTGGTGCTATCTCTGCTGTTTTTAGTATGTCAGGGATAACGCCAGTATCTAGGCTTTGTCTCCACAGAATGTGAAGGGCCTGCGATAGTGGTTTTTTACAGTTCTTGATGAATATGGAGTTCCAAGAATCCGGGCCTGGTGCAGAGTGCATAGGCATACTGTTTATGGCTTCTTCAAAATCTAGTGGGGATAGGGCGACGTCTGATATGTGATTTGATGTTGGTATCATATCCATGAAAAATTCATTTGGGTTATCAATCTTTAGTGCATTTAATGGCTCACTGAAAACAGAGTCGTACTGCTTCCTCAGTAACTCGCTCATTTCTTTGTTGTCATCTGTGAAAGTTCCATCTCCCTTTCGCAGGGGCCCGATACTAGATGTGGTTTTTGATCTTGATTTTGCATAGGAGAAAAAATATTTCGGATTTCTCTCTATTTCACTGATGGCCTTTTGCTCTCTTTGCCTCTCCTGGGTATTGTATAATTCTTGTAGCTTGAGTTCAATTGTTTCTATTTCTCTACCTAACCTTCTTCGCCGTTCTTGAGATAGGGTGCGACTCTCAAGTTGTTCCGCGATTCGTTTTCTTCGCCTATATAAGGAACGACGTTCCCGTTCCAATCTGCATCTCTTTCTCTTTTTTCTTAGGGGTATGCGGTTTGAACATATTTCTAGTGCTACTGAGCTTATTTTTTCCAGGCACTGGTTCAGGTTTGCATTTCCTAGCTGTTCTTCCCAGTTTATTTCTATGTGGTTTATTTCTATGTGGTGGAGGTGGTCCACCACCATAACCACCACCTGCTGCCACACTCCACCACCATAACCACCACCTGCTGCCACACTCCACCATAACCACCACCTGCTGCCACACTCCACCACCATAACCACCACCTGCTGCCACACTCCACCGTAACCACCACCTGCTGCCACATTCCACCACCACAACCATAACCACCACCTGCTGCCACACTCCACCACCATAACCACCATCTGCGGCCACACTCCACCACCTACTACCACACTCCACCACCATACCCACCACCTGCTGCCACACTCCAACACCACCTCCACCACCTGCTGCCACACTCCATCACCATAACCACCACCTGCTGCCACATTCCTCCACCACAACCATAACCACCACCTGCTGCCACACTCCAACACCATAACCACCACCTGCTGCCACATTCCACCACCACAACCATAACCACCACCTGCTGCCACACTCCATCACCATAACCACCACCTGCTGCCACACTCCACCACCATAACCACCACCTGCGGCCACACTCCACCACCACCACCTGCTGCCACTCCACCACCATAACCACCACCTGCTGCCACACTCCACCACCATAGCCACCACTTGCAGCCACACTCCACCACCATAACCACCACCTGCTGCCACACTCCACCACCATAACCACCACATGCTTCCACACTCCACCACGATAACCACCACCTGTTGCCACACTCCACCACCATAACCACCACCTGCTGCCACACTCCACCACCATAACCACCACCTGCTGCCACACTCCACCACCATAACCACCACCTGCTGCCACACTCCACCACCATAACCACCACCTGCTGCCACACTCCACCACCACCAACACCACCTGCTGCCACACTCCAACACCACCACCACATGCTGCCAAACTCCACCACCATAACCACCACCTGCTGCCACACTCTACCACCACCACCTGCTGCCACACTCCACCACCACCACCACCACCACCTGCTCCCGCACTCCACTACCATAACCACAACCTGCTGCCACACTCCACCACCACCACCACCTGCTACCCCACTCCACCACCTGCTGCCATACTCCACCACAATAACCACCACCTGCTGCCACACTCCACCACATTAACCACCACCTGCTGCCACACTCCACCACCATAATCACCACCTGCTGCCACACTCCACCACTGTAACCACCACCTGCTGCCTCACACCACCACCATAACCACCACCTGCTGCCGCACTCCACCACCATAACCACCATCTGCTGCCACACTCCACCACCAAAACCACCACCTGCTGCCTCACACCACCACCATAACCACCACCTGCTGCCGCACTCCACCACCATAACCACCATCTGCTGCCACACTCCACCACCATAACCACCACCTGCTGCCACACTCCACCACCATAACCACCACCTGCTGCCACACTCCACCACCACCAACACCACCTGCTGCCACACTCCAACACCACCACCTGCTGCCACACTCCACCACCACCACATGCTGCCAAACTCCACCACCATAACCACCACCTGCTGCCACACTCTACCACCACCACCTGCTGCCACACTCCACCACCACCATCACCACCACCTGCTCCCACACTCCACTACCATAACCACAACCTGCTGCCACACTCCACCACCACCACCACCTGCTACCCCACACCACCACCTGCTGCCATACTCCACCACAATAGCCACCACCTGCTGTAACACTCCACCACATTAACCACCACCTGCTGCCACACTCCACCACCATAATCACCACCTGCTGCCACACTCCACCACTGTAACCACCACCTGCTGCCTCACACCACCACCATAACCACCACCTGCTGCCGCACTCCACCACCATAACCACCACCTGCTGCCTCACTCAACCACCATAACCACCAACTGCTGCCACACTCCACCACCATAACCACCACCTGCTGCCACACTCCACCACCATAACCACCACCTGCTGCCACACTCCACCACTATAAACACCACCTGCTGCGACACTCCTCCACCATAACCACTATCTGCTGCCACACTCAACCACCATAACCACCACCTGCTGCCACACTCCACCAACAAAACTACCACCTGCTGCCACACTCCACCACCATAACCACCACCTGCTGACACTCCATCTCCACCACCTGCTGCCACACTCCATCACCATAACCACCACCTGCTGCCACACTCCACCATGATAATCACCACCTGCTGCCACATTCCACCACCATAATCACCACCTGCTGCCACACTCCATCACCATAACCACGACCTGCAGCCACACTCCACCACCATAACCACCATCTGCTGCCGCACTCCACCACCATAACCACCACCTGCTGCCACACTCCACCATGATAATCACCACCTGCTGCCACATTCCACCACCAAAACCACCACCAGCTGCCACACTCCACCACCATAACCACCACCTGCTGCCACACTCCACCACCATAGCCACCACTTGCAGCCACACTCCACCACCATAACCACCACCTGCTGCCACACTCCACCACCATAACCAACACCTGCTGCCACACTCCACCACCAAAACCACCACCAGCTGCCACACTCCACCACCATAACCACCACCTGCTGCCACACTCCACCACCAAAACCACCACCTGCTGCCACACTCCACCACCATAACCACCACCTGCTGCTGCACTCTACAACCATAACCACCATCTGCTGCCACACTCAACCACAATAACCTCCACCTGCAGCCACACTCCATCACCATAACCACCACCTGCTGCCACACTCCACCACCAAAACCACCACCTGCTGCCACACTCCACCACCATAACCACCACCTGCTGCTGCACTCTACAACCATAACCACCATCTGCTGCCACACTCAACCACAAAAACCTAAACCTGCTGCCACACTCCACTACCATAACCACCACCTGCTGCCACACTCTACCACCACCACTACCACCACCTGCTGCCACACTCCACCACCATAAACACCACCTGCGGCCACACTCTACCACCATAACCACCACCTGCTGCCACACTCCACCACCAAAACTACCACCTGCTGCCTCACTCCACCACCATAACCACCACCAGCTGACACACTCCATCACCATAACCACCACCTGCTGCCACACTCCACCACCATAACCACCACCTGCGGCCACACTCCACCACCACCACCTGCTGCCACTCCACCACCATAACCACCACCTGCTGCCTCACTCAACCACCATAACCACCACCTGCTGCCACACTCCACCACCATAACCACCACCTGCTGCCACACTCCACCACCATAACCACCACCTGCGGCCACACTCTACCACCATAACCACCACCTGCTGCCACACTCCACCACCATAACCACCACCACCAAAACTAACACCTGCTTCCACACTCCAGCAACATAACCACCACCTGCGGCCACACTCCACCACCATAACCACCACCTGCTTCCACACTCCACCACCACCACCTGCTGCCCCACTCCACCATCATAACCACCACCTGCTGCCGCACTCCACCATGATAACCACCACCTGCTGCCACACTCCACCACCATAACCACCACCTGCTGCCACACTCCACCACCATAACCACCTGGTTGATACCTGGTTGATGGGGTTCTGGGAGTTCTTCTACTCCCCAAGCCCGGCCCGAGGCCAGGCTCGACTTGTGAGAGTTTGGTCCACCAGGCTGTTGCTTGGAGCGGCCCGCAGGCCCACATACCCACCACAGCCCGGTTGGTCCGGCACTCCTTGGAGGAATAAATCTAGTTTCCTCTTGAAAATGTCCACGGTTGTTCCGGCAATATTTCTTATGCTTGCTGGGAGGACGTTGAACAACCGCGGACCTCTGATGTTTATACAGTGTTCTCTGATTGTGCCTATGGCACCTCTGCTCTTCATTGGTTCTATTCTACATTTTCTTCCATGTCGTTCACTCCAGTACGTTGTTATTTTACTGTGTAGATTTGGTACTTGGCCCTCCAGTATCTTCCAGGTGTATATTATTTGATATCTCTCTCGTCTTCTTTCTAGTGAGTACATTTGGAGGGCTTTGAGACGATCCCAATAATTTAGGTGCTTTATTGCGTCTATGCGTGCCGTATATGTTCTCTGTATTCCCTCTATTTCAGCAATCTCTCCTGCTTTGAAGGGGGAAGTGAGTACTGAGCAGTACTCAAGACGGGACAACACAAGTGCCTTGAAGAGTACAACCATTGTGATGGGATCCCTGGATTTGAAAGTTCTCGTAATCCATCCTATCATTTTTCTGGCTGTCGCAATATTTGCTTGGTTATGCTCCTTAAACGTTAGGTCGTCCGACATTATTATTCCCAAATCCTTTACATGCTGTTTTCCTACTATGGGTACATTTGATTGTGTTTTGTACTCTGTATTATGTTTAAGGTCCTCATTTTTACCGTACCTGAGTACCTGGAATTTATCACTGTTAAACATCATGTTATTTTCTGATGCCCAGTCGAAAACTTTATTAATATCAGCTTGAAGTTTTTCAATGTCCTCAGCCGAGGTAATTTTCATACTGATTTTTGTGTCATCTGCAAAGGATGATACGAAGCTGTGACTTGTATTTTTGTCTATATCTGATATGAGAATAAGGAAAAGCAGTGGTGCAAGGACTGTACCCTGAGGTACAGAGCTTTTCACTGCACTTGGACTAGATTTTATATGGTTGACAGTTACTCGCTGAGTCCTGTTTGACAGAAAACTGAGTATCCAGCGTCCTACTTTACCGGTTATTCCCATTGACTTCATTTTGTGTGCTATCACGCCATGGTCACATTTATCGAAGGCCTTTGCGAAGTCCGTGTATATCACATCAGCATTCTGTTTCTCTTCTAATGCCTCAGTGACTTTGTCGTAGTGCTCAAGTAGCTGTGAGAGGCACAATCTTCCCGCTCGAAATCCATGTTGGCCTGGGTTATGAAGGTCATTGGTCTCCATGAAATTGGTGACCTGACTCCTAATCACTCTCTCAAATACTTTTATGATGTGCGATGTTAGTGCAACTGGTCTATAATTTTTTGCCAATGCTTTGCTCCCTCCCTTGTGTAGAGGGGCTATGTCTGCTACTTTAAGTGCATCTGGTATCTCCCCCGTGTCCAAGCTCTTCCTCCACACTATACTGAGTGCCTGTGCTACCGGCACTTTGCATTTCTTTATAAATATTGAATTCCATGAGTCTGGACCTGGGGCCGAGTGCATGGGCATGTTTTCAATTTCTTTTTCAAAATTTAGTGCGCTCGTGTTTATATCAGTTATATTTACCGGGGTTTGAATATCCCGCATAAAGAAAATGTCTGGATCTTCCACCTTCATGTTGTTTATTGGAGTGCTAAACATGTCCTCATACTGCTTTTTTAGGATTTCACTAATTTCTTTGTCATCCTCCGTGTATGAACCTTCACTTGTACGAATAGGTCCAATACTGGCAGTGGTTTTTGCTTTTGATTTCGCATATGAGAAGAAATATTTTGGATTTTTCTTTATTTCCTGAATTGCTTTCTGTTTTAACTGCCTTTCTTCAGTTTCATATGAGTGTTTCAATTTCCGCTCGATTTCTTCAATCTCCCTATTTAAATTATTCCTTCTTTGACGGGAAATTCGTGTCTGCATAAGCAGTTCCGTTATTTTTTTCCTGCGTTTATAGTGTCGTCTGCGTTCTCTTTCTACGTTAGATCTCTTTCTGGCTTTCCTCAAAGGAACATGTTTCAGACAGACTTGATACGCTTCTGAAGTAAGTTTTTCTATTCCTTCTGTAGGACTTGTATTATTTAGAACAGTTCCCCATGGAATGTTTGTAAGTTCCCTGTTTATTATCTCCCAGTCTATCCTTTTATTATTAAAATTGAATTTACTGAATAGCCCCTCTCGCTTTATCAACGTTTTAGGTCTATTCTGAGTATTGATGGTCGTTTGCACTTCAATGAGTTTGTGATCTGAGTATGTGGTATCTGATATCGTAATGTCTCTGATAATGTCTTCATTGTTCGTAAAGACCAGATCTAGAATATTTTCATTTCTCGTTGGCTCCGATATCTGCTGATTGAGTGAAAATTTGTCACAGAATCTAAGTAGTTCTCTAATCTGTGGTTGGTTAGGTCCTGATAGATTTCCTGGTATAATATTATTGTTTGCTATTTTCCACCTGAGACTAGGCAAGTTGAAGTCACCTAGGAAAATAATATCAGGTATCGGGTTCTCCAAATTATCAAGGCTATTCTCTATTTTGCTTATCTGTTCTGTGAATTCCTCAGCCGTTGCATCTGGCGGTTTGTATATTAGTATAATTACTAAATTTATTTTCTCTATTTTTAATCCCAGTACCTCTACCACCTCATTTGTAACGTTTAGGAGCTCCGAGCATACAAGGTCTTCCCTAATATACAGACCCACTCCTCCATGTGACCTAATTTTCCTATCACACCTGTATAGGTTATATCCTGGAATCCAGATCTCACTGTCCAACAATTCCCCTGCATGGGTTTCTGTGAAAGCTCCAAATACTGCATTTGACTCCGTGAGGAGGCCATTTATGAACTGTACTTTGTTGTTTGTTCTTGTTTTCAGTCCTTGTATGTTGGCAAAGATGAATGAGGTTACTCTATTAGTGATAGTTTGAATGGGAGACTTTTTCGGCACGTCCATTAATCGTGGACATAATGAGTTTGTTCTGACCAGTACTGATTGTTGTAGGGCAGTTTTCTGTCGTAGTTGTAGTTCCCTTTCGGTGGGTAATTGTATCTGTAATTCTGGAATGCCAGTGGATCTGTCATCCAGTTCCATACACTCTCCATGTTGCTCCTTTTGAATTCTCTGCCGGTCTGGTATAAAAAATTTATAGAGTTTCCTCCAAATTCATTATCCTGCTTGCCACTCTTTATGTAGCGTTCCGTGCCTTTCACGTGAAAGTGTGGGCAGCTAAGGTCATAGCATTTTCTGTCCTCCAGTGAGGTTTGGCACATGTCAGGATGGAAAAACCTACATATTGATCCAAATCGACACCCACCTTTCCTAAGCATATTTAAACATTTTTTGGGATGTTGGTAACTGCATTCTAATCCTTTCTTATTACCAGCATATCTATGTCTGCATATGCCCTTTGCATAAAATTTGCATAAGTCTGTCCTTCTGTTCTGAATTGCTCTATCGAGAACCGTCGTGGTGTCTGTACCTATCGAGCTGTCAGGTACACTTTCTAGTTTAATGTCATCTACATCCAGGCCTACTGAGTCAGAGTTTGCAACTTCCTGAGTTTCAGCCTCAGTTTCATCCCTGACTATAGCCTCCGCCCCTTGTATATTAGAATTGTTGTTCCTTTCCCACTCCTTCTGGATGGCTGGTAGGCTTCCAATGAATGATGTTTTCCGTTCATGCGTCATGTTATCTAGAAGGTTTTTTAGGATATTCCAAGCTGGCAGGTCATTTTTACACACCCAGAGCAAGTGGCCATCTCTCAGTGCCGTAGTGTTACTCACTCCTGTACAAGCCGAATGGAATCTAGTCTTACAGATATAACATTCAATTCCCGTTACCTTCGTCTTTAAGAAGTTGTTACAGTGGCCACAAATTTGTTTATTTACTCCCATATTGCCTTGTTTTGTTGTATATATCTATATATTTATAATATTATATGTATATTGTATATTTGTAACAATATATATGTATATATATTTATATGTTTAATATTATAATATTATATGTATATCGTATATTTGTAATATTATGTATGTTATTTTGTTCAAACTTTATGGCAGGTACTTAGCGTAGGTAGCGAGGCTGGTCCCCCGGTCAGTACAGGTGACCTCTTGTGGCCCAGGTTGATGTCACCAGTTTCCAGTTACCCGATTTATAACCACTGATGCCGCCTCTTGCCACTATTCTATATTTCTAGTGTTCTATATTTATAATATTCACTTCCAACTTATATGTTGTTGTGATACCCGTTCCACATCACTGTTCCACGAATCACCGTTCACTATTTTTTTTGTTTCGTTTTTTTTTTTCCTAATACACGCATGTACACAAAGCCTCGTTCACTGGCTCACACGTGGTCTCCCGTTTATTCTCTATTTAACACAAAGTTCTATTGTTAATGACTATTTTCAATTTTCCAGCGGTCATTATGCACTTTGTTATGTCTGTAATCAGTAATCCACGGCAGTAGTCCTACGAATCCCTGTTAATGTCACGATTTTAACGGAGCGCGCACGGTACGTCTACCCCCTCCCTCGACCTCGACTCAACTTCCGGCACCACCTGCTGCCACACTCCACCACCATAACCACCATCTGCTGCCACACTCAACCACCATAACCTCCATCTGCTGCCACACTCCATTACCATAACCACCACCTTCTGCCACACTCCACCACAATAACCACCACCTGCTGCCACACTCCATTTCCTTAACCACCACCTGCTGCCACACTTCACCACCATAACCACTACCTGCCGCTAAACTCCACCACCATAACCACCACCTGCTGCCACACTCCACCACCACCACCTCCACGACCTGCTGCCACACTCCACCACCATAACCACCACCTGCCGCCACACTCCACCACCATAACCACCACCTGCTGCCACACTCCATCACCATAACCACCACCTGCTGCCACAGTCCACCACCATAACCACCACATGCTGCCACACTCCACCACGATAACCACCACCTGGTGCCACACTCCACCACCATAACCACCACCTGCTGCCACACTTCACCACCATAACCACCACCTGCTGCCACACTCCACCACCACCACCTCCACGACCTGCTGCCACACTTCACCACCATAACCACCACCTGCCGCTACACTCCACCACCATAACCACCACCTGCTGCCACACTCCACCACCACCACCTCCACGACCTGCTGCCACACTCCACCACCATAACCACCACCTGCTGACACACTCCATCACCATAACCACCACCTGCTGCCAAACTCCACCACCATAACCATCACCTGCTGCCACACTCCACCACCACCACCACCTGCTCCCACACTCCACTACCATAACCACCACCTGCTGCCACACTCCATTTCCTTAACCACCACCTGCTGCCACACTCCACCACCATAACCACCACCTGCTGCCACACTCCATTTCCTTAACCACCACCTGCTGCCACACTCCACCACCACCACCACCTGCTACCCCACTCCACCACCTGCTGCCATACTCCACCACAATAACCACCACCTGCTGCCACACTCCACCACATTAACCACCACCTGCTGCCACACTCCACCACCATAACCACCACCTGCTGCCACACTCCACCACCATAACAACCACCGGCTGCCAAACTCCACCACCATAACCATCACCTGCTGCCACACTCCACCACCACCACCACCACCTGCTCCCACACTCCACTACCATAACCACCACCTGCTGCCACACTCCATTTCCTTAACCACCACCTGCTGCCACACTCCACCACCATAACCACCACCTGCTGCCACACTCCATTTCCTTAACCACCACCTGCTGCCACACTCCACCACCACCACCACCTGCTACCCCACTCCACCACCTGCTGCCATACTCCACCACAATAACCACCACCTGCTGCCACACTCCACCACATTAACCACCACCTGCTGCCATACTCCACCACCATAATCACCACCTGCTGCCACACTCCACCACTGTAACCACCACCTGCTGCCACACTCCACCACCATAATCACCACCTGCTGCCACACTCCACCACTGTAACCACCACCTGCTGCTACACTCCACCATATCCACCACCTGCTGCCACACTCCACCACCATAACCACCATCTGCTTCCTCACTCCACCACCATAACCACCACCTGCTGCCGCACTCCACAACCATAACCAGCATCTGCTGCCACACTCAACCACCATAACCACCACCTGCTGACACACTCCATCTCCACCACCTGCTGCCACACTCCATCACCATAACCACTACCTGCTGCCACACTCCACCACCGAAACTATCACCTGCTGCCACACTCCACCACCAAAACCACCACCTGCTGCCTCACTCCACCACCATAACCACCACCTGCTGCCACAATCCACCACCATAACCACCACCTGCTGCCACACTCCACCACCAAAACCACCACCTGCTGCCTCACTCCACCACCATAACCACCACCTGCTGCCGCACTCCACAACAATAACCACCATCTGCTGCCACACTCAACCACCATATCCACCACCTGCTGCCACACTCAACCACCATAACCTCCACCTGCTGCCACACTCCATCACCATAACCAACACCTTCTGCCACACTCCACCACCATAACCACCACCTGCTGCCACACTCCACCACCATAACCACCACCTGCTGCCTCACTCCACCACCATAACCACCACCTGCTGCCACACTCCACCACCATAACCACCACCTGCTGCCTCACTCCACCACCATAACCACCACCTGCTGCAACACTCCACCACCAAAACCACCACCTGCTGCCGCACTCCACAACCATAACCACCATCTGCTGACACACTCCACCACCACCACCACCTGCTGCCACACTCCACCACCATAACCACCACCTGCTGCCACACTCCACCACCATAACCACCACCTGCTGCCACTCTCCACCACCATAAACACCACCTGCTGCCACACTCCATCACCATAACCACCACCTTCTGCCACACTCCACCACCATAACGACCACCTGCTTCCACACTCCACCACCATAACCACCACCTGCTGCCACACTCCACCACGATAACCACCACCTGGTGCCACACTCCACCACCATAACCACCACCTGCTGCCACACTCCACCACCATAACCACCACCTGCTGCCACACTCCACCACCATAACCACCACCTGCTGCCACACTCCACCACCAAAACCACCACCTGCTGCCTCACTCCACCACCATAACCACCACCTGCTGCCGCACTCCACAACAATAACCACCATCTGCTGCCACACTCAACCACCATATCCACCACCTGCTGCCACACTCAACCACCATAACCTCCACCTGCTGCCACACTCCATCACCATAACCAACACCTTCTGCCACACTCCACCACCATAACCACCACCTGCTGCCACACTCCACCACCATAACCACCACCTGCTGCCTCACTCCACCACCATAACCACCACCTGCTGCCACACTCCACCACCATAACCACCACCTGCTGCCTCACTCCACCACCATAACCACCACCTGCTGCAACACTCCACCACCAAAACCACCACCTGCTGCCGCACTCCACAACCATAACCACCATCTGCTGACACACTCCACCACCACCACCACCTGCTGCCACACTCCACCACCATAACCACCACCTGCTGCCACACTCCACCACCATAACCACCACCTGCTGCCACTCTCCACCACCATAAACACCACCTGCTGCCACACTCCATCACCATAACCACCACCTTCTGCCACACTCCACCACCATAACGACCACCTGCTTCCACACTCCACCACCATAACCACCACCTGCTGCCACACTCCACCACGATAACCACCACCTGGTGCCACACTCCACCACCATAACCACCACCTGCTGCCACACTCCACCACCATAACCACCACCTGCTGCCACACTCCACCACCATAACCACCACCTGCTGCCACACTCCACCACCATAACCACCACCTGCTGCCAAACTCCACCACCATAACCACCACCTGCTGCCACACTCCACCACCATAACCACCACCTGCTGCCACACTCCACCACCACCACCACCTGCTCCCACACTCCACTACCATAACCACAACCTGCTGCCACACTCCACCACCACCACCACCTGCTACCCCACTCCACCACCTGCTGCCATACTCCACCACAATAACCACCACCTGCTGCCACACTCCACCACATTAACCACCACCTGCTGCCATACTCCACCACCATAATCACCACCTGCTGCCACACTCCACCACCAAAACCACCACCTGCTGCTACACTCCACCATAACCACCACCTGCTGCCACACTCCACCACCATAAACACCACCTGCTGCCACACTCAACCACCATAACCACCGCCTGCTGACACACTCCATCTCCACAACCTGCTGCCACACTCCATCACCATAACCACCACCTGCTGCCACACTCCACCACCGAACCTATCACCTGCTGCCACACTCCATTACCATAACCACCACCTGCTGCCACACTCCACCACCATAACCACCACCTGCTGCCACACTCCACCACCAAAACCACCACCTGCTGCCTCACTCCACCACCATAAACACCACCTGCTGCCGCACTTTACAACCATAACCACCATCTGCTGCCACACTCAACCACCATAACCACCACCTGCTGCCACACTCAACCACCATAACCTCCACCTGCTGCCACACTCCATCACCATAACCAACACCTTCTGCCACACTCCACCACCATAACCACCACCTGCTGCCACACTCCACCACCATAACCACCACCTGCTGCCACACTCCATCACCATAACCAACACCTTCTGCCACACTCCACCACCATAACCACCACCTGCTGCCACACTCCACCACCATAACCACCACCTGCTGCCTCACTCCACCACCATAACCACCACCTGCTGCCGCACTCCACAACCATAACCACCATCTGCTGCCACACTCCACCACCACCACCACCTGCTGCCACACTCCACCACCATAACCACCACCTGCTGCCACACTCCACCACCATAACCACCACCTGCTGCCACACTCCACCACCATAACCACCACCTGCTGCCACACTCCACCACCATAACCACCACCTGCTGCCACACTCCACCACCATAACCACCACCTGCTGCCACACTCCACCACCATAACCACCACCTGCTGCCACACTCCATCACCATAACCACCACCTTCTGCCACACTCCACCACCATAACCACCACCTGCTGCCACACTCCACCACCATAACCACCACCTGCTGCCACACTCCACCACCATAACCACCACCTGCTGCCACACTCCACCACCATAACCACCACCTGCTGCCACACTCCACCACCATAACCGCCACCTGCTGCCACACTCCATTTTCTTAACCACCACCTGCTGCCCCACTTCACCTCCATAACCACCACCTGCTGCCACACTCCACCACCACCACCTCCACGACCTGCTGCCACACTCCACAACCATAACCACCACATGCTGCAACACTCCACCACCATAACCACCACCTGCTGCCACACTCCATTTCCTTAACCACCACCTGCTGCCACACTCCACCTCCACCACCTCCACCACCTGCGGCCACACTCCATCACCATAACCACCACCTGCTGCCACACTCCACCACCACCACCTGCTGCCCCACTCCACCATGATAACCACCACCTGCTGCCACACTCCACCACCATAATCACCACCTGCTGCCACACTCCACCACCATAACCACCACCTGCTGCCACACTCCACCACCATAACCACCACCTACTGCCACACTCCACCACTGTAACCACCACCTGCTGCCACACTCTACCACCAAAACCACCACCTGCTGCCACACTCCACCACCATAATCACCACTTGCTGCCACACTCCACCATCATAACCACCACCTGCTGCCTCACTCCACCACCAAAACTACCACCTGCTGCCACACTCCACCACCATAACCACCACCTGCTGCCACACTCCACCACCGTAACCACCACCTGCTGCCATACCCCACCACCATAACCACCATCTGCTGCCACACTCTACCACCATAACCACCACCTGCTGCCATACCCCACCACCATAACCACCATCTGCTGCTAAACTCCACCACCATAATCACCAAATGCTGCCAAACTCCACCACCAAAACCACCACCTGCTGCCCCACTCCACCATGATAACCACCACCTGCTGTCACACTCCATCACCATAACCACCACCTGCTGCCACACTCCACCACCACCACCTGCTGCCACACTCCACCACCACCACCACCACCTGCTGCCACACTCCACCACCATAACCACCACCTGCTGCCACACTCCACCACCATAACCACCACCTGCTGCCACACTCCACCACCATAACCACCACCTGCTGCCACACTCCACCACCATAACCACCACCTGCTGCCACACTCCACCACCATAACCACCACCTGCTGCCACACTCCACCACCATAACCACCACCTGCTGCCACACTCCACCACCATAACCACCACCTGCTGCCACACTCCACCACCATAACAACCACCTGCTGCCACACTCCACCACCATAACCACCACCTGCTGCCACACTCCACCACCATAACCACCACCTGCTGCCACACTCCACCACCATAACCACCACCTGCTGCCACACTCCACCACCATAACCACCACCTGCTGCCACACTCCACCACCATAACAACCACCTGCTGCCACACTCCACCACCATAACCACCACCTGCTGCTAAACTCCACCACCATAACCACCACCTGCTGCTAAACTCCACCATAACCACCATAAATACCATAAATGGGATTTTATCAAATCAAGTCATTCTTTGGGGCACACGTGAGGAACACAAATGCGAATAAGCCTGAATGGTCCCAGGACAATATGAAACTGAAAACACACACCCCAGAAGTGTCTCGAACCCATACTGCCAGGAGCACTCTGCTGGCATACAGGATCCATTAACCGCTCGACCAACACGACCAGACAAAAGAGGATGATACCCGAGGCTATTTCCATCTCCCCGCTGGCATTCGGTTGGTAATCTTGGGCATGGTATTTTATCAAATTACGTCATTTTTTGGAGCACACGTGAGGAACACAAATGCGAATAAGCCTGAATGGTCCCCAGGACTATTTGCAACGGAAAATTCACACCCCAGAAGTGACTCGAACCCATACTGCCAGGAGCACTCTGCTGGCGTACAGGATCCCTTAACCACTCGACCATTACGACCAACCCAAACCCAATCCAAACCAATGTCTTTGTATTGGGTTTTTCCACATTTATCTATGGTATGTCCAAAGAGCTTGCAATACTTACAATGCAATTGAGAGCTCGCCTGATCGGTACTCACTTTGTCATAAGTGAGTACCGATCAGGTACTCACTTATGAGTCAGGTATTCACTTATAAGTCGGCTGTAGGTGTCAGCCGACTTCGCACATCTGATGTAGTCGGTTTCTTCTTTGTCTGCTCTATATAATCGGATGGAAGGAGGAGCACGTCTAAAGATTTCCTCAACTAGAATGAGGGTGACGAGTTCTGAAAATGTAGAGACATGTGCTGTTTCCAGCCATTTCATGAAATATCTTTTCTTTGTATTGGCAAATTCTAAAATGGTGGTGGTACTTGCCTTTAGATAATCTCGGAATTTTCGTCTGTAGCTTTCGTTGGAGAGAAGGTAGGCGTCTAAAACTGCTTGCTTCAGGGTCTGGTAGTCATTCTCAGACGCTAAGGTACTGAGAGTAACCGCAGCTCTACCTGTGAGATGCACTCTGAGAAGGGTAGACCATTGATCTTCAGGCCAGCTAAGTTTTTTAGCTAGGACCTGAAAAGTAGTAAAAAACACATCTATCTCTGTCTCAACGAATGGTGGCATTAACTTACTTGCCTGGGAGACATTGAAGCTTACGGGAAGACTAGCTGTAGCTTGTTGGCGCTGATTGTGGTGTGTAGTTTCTAAGTTGAGTTCTTGTCGACGATATGCTAGAACACTCTCAGCTTGCTTCTTATCATGCACACGTTGCATCTCCTGGTCACGTTTTGTTGTTTCAAGCTGTACCCTCACACACTCACGTTGTATGGCAACCTCTCGTTCTTTCTTTAGGGCCGCCTCGCGTTCCTGTTCTTCTTTCTTTATGGCAGCCTCTTCATTCTTTATCTGGAGAGCTTCTCTTTGTTGTTCCCGCTCTATTTTCGCTAGTTCGAGCTTTAACTTCATAGCTGCCAGAGCATGTCTATCTGCAATAGAATAGTTTTCGTGAGAATCAGAGTCTATAATTCCTTCATTTAAGAGGTGGTGCAAGATAATGGTCACTTGCACTTGTTGTGCAAGTCACTTTTGTTGGCTCCATGGGGAACATCTAGGTGATACTCATGTGCTAGAGTTTGTAATTCTGTCTTTCTGGCACGAATTAAGTTCCCTACTTCACTTGCTGGATCACTACGAAATGCTGAGAGACGAAACATTTTGAGATAGCAAATAAATATACAGCGAATATACCTGTGATATTACAAGTGTCAGTAATAGGATGACGTGGCAACTGGTAACTATCCTGTGGAAATTTAATCGTTAACAATTAACGTTAATATTAGATGTTAAATAATTAGTCAATCAAAACCGCAGGAAATCTTGTACCCGGTACTCAATATAAAAGAATAAGGGCAAGAAAATCCCACTAAACAAATGAAACCGATAGTTTCGAAAACAAATGAAACTAAATTGTTTCAAAAGTGAAAGGGTAGTCCAAGAATGTAGGGATACCTTGCTGGGTCTCTATAGAACAGAAGCAAGGGGTTTCCTACTTAATTATATGATACTTACAGAATTAGCGTTCTTTGTGCTCTGAAAAAAGAAAGCTAATTCCCTACCTGAGTAAATATCATCATCTCTGACCGACGTATAGGGGTGCGAGTGTCAACTGGTGACGAGAACTGCTGTTGAGGTCCCAACTCAACAGCGTAGTCCGTGCTAGAGGAACTATGGCCCTCTGTATCCTCCTGTGGTCGGATTGCAGTGATAGGGTGCTTTGGCCCGAAGACAAAGCCAAGTACCAGGGTACCAAAATGATGATCTGCCGGAATGTGAGAAATTACTAGGGACAAAAGGTGGAATACACGAGTAATAACACTGAGGGAGGGATGACCAATTAAGAGAATGACTGAGGCCTCCAGTCACCACGTAATCCACAGTTATCCAACACTCACAATATGCTACCCTCGGAAAGCACAAAATACACAGCACCATATAAATATTAAAAGTTATGAGAATATTGAAAAGCAACTGTATCAAAGCCAAATACACTTACCACAAATTGATGTTCTAGTACTAGTACCTGAGTGAGGCTCCGTGGACAGGCCCGCATTAAATGTGATGGATAAAAGAAGTGTAGGTGTTCGGCAGTCCTCCTAATGGCTGGTGTCAATGACAATCACATTTACAAAAAAAAAAGTCGACTGCGTGGCTGTTGCCTCCTGTGGTAAAGTAAGGGAAAACGCGCAAAACAAATCGTATGAACAATGAAACTTTAATTAACTTGAAAACAAATATGAACAAAGACAATCCCTTGGCTATGTACAGTGCAAACAAACAAGATTATAAAGTCAAAAAATAACATAAAATAAAACAGTGGTGACGTTTCTCTACAATAAATAAAGACAAAAAATGAATTAACAGGTGCTGAGAATATTTGCTGGCTAAACACATCCATTATTACACAGAGTGTATATTAGAAAGGTGTGGCAGCTTTGAGAGCACAGAATATTCTAAATCCAATTGCTAGTGCACGCTCAGTCATCGGCTATGTAGATGGCGCTGAAGTGGAGTGCAGACGACAATCAACCAATGGGACGCGTGCTGGCTGGAAGTGGTGGTTTGGTGATCGACGAAGGTGAAGGAGGAGGTGGAGAGCGAGTGCCGGATACGTATGCCCCTGGCAGAAACGTATTTTACACAATATGTACTACACTTGCTTGTAGTATCTAGATGTTGTAGGTGTACTGAAGTAACATGATGATAGGAAAGAGCAGGCCAAATCTCTCTTGAAGAAGATTATCGTAACATGGATAATATATATATATATATATATATATATATATATATATATATATATATATATATATATATATATATATATACGGAAAATCCACAGAGAAATATGAAATGAGGTGAACGTTTCGGCTTTGTTAAAGCCTTTGTCAACACCAGACTTGGAGTCTGGTGTTGACAAAGGCTTTAACAAGGCCGAAACGTTCACCTCATTTCATATTTCTCTGTGGATTTTCCGCATAAAATGATCAGTGTTTTGTGATCGTCAATTGCATATATATATATATATATATATATATATATATATATATATATATATATATATATATATATATATATATATATATATATATATATATATATATATATATATATATATATATATATATATATATATATATATATATATATATATATATATATATATATATACATATATATATATATATATATATATATATATATATATATATATATATATATATATATATATATATATATATATATATATATATATATATATATATATATGTCGTATCTAGTAGCCAGAATGCACTTCTCAGCCTACTATGCAAGGCCCGATTTGCCTAATAAGCCAAGTTTTCATGAATTAATTGTTTTTCGACTACCTAACCTACCTAACCTAACCTAACCTAACTTTTTCGGCCACCTAACCCAACCTAACCTATAGAGATAGGTTAGGTTAGGTTAGGTAGGGTTGGTTAGGTTCGGTCATATATCTACGTTAATTTTAACTCCAATAAAAAAAAATTGACCTCATACATAATGAAATGGGTAGCTTTATCATTTCATAAGAAAAAAATTAGAGAAAATATATTAATTCATGAAAACTTGGCTTATTAGGCAAATCGGGCCTTGCATAGTAGGTTGAGAAGTGCATTCTGGCTACTAGGTACGACATATATATATATATATATATATATATATATATATATATATATATATATATATATATATATATATATGTATATATATATATATATATATATATATATATATATATATATATATATATATATATATATATATGTCGTACCTAGTTTTCAGTTGCATATTGTCCTGGGGACCATTCAGGCTTGTTCGCATTTGTGTTCCTCACGTGTGCCCCAAAGAATGAGGTGATTTGGTAAAATGCTATGCCCAAGATTACTATCCGAGTGCCGGCGGTGGGGTGGTTCAAAAGCTTAGGCTATCACCTCATTATGTCCGGTCGTGATGGTCAAGTGGATTAAGGCGTTTTGTATATACCAGTTGCGTTGCTCCTGGGAGTATGGGTTCGAGTCACTTCTGGGGTGTGAGTTTTCAGTTGCATATTGTCCTGGGGACCATTCAGGCTTGTTCGCATTTGTGTTCCTCACGTGTGCCCCAAAGAATGAGGTGATTTGGTAAAATGCTATGCCCAAGATTACTATCCGAGTGCCGGCGGTGGGGTGGTTCAAATAGCTTAGGCTATCACCTCATTATGTCTGGTCGTGATGGTCAAGTTGATTAAGGCGTCTTGTACATACCAGTTGCGTTGCTCCTGGGAGTATGGGTTCGAGTCACTTCTGGGGTGTGAGTTTTCAGTTGCATATTGTCCTGGGGACCATTCAGGCTTGTTCGCATTTGTGTTCCTCACGTGTGCCCCAAAGAATGAGGTGATTTGGTAAAATGCTATGCCCAAGATTACTATCCGAGTGCCGGCGGTGGGGTGGTTCAAATAGCTTAGGCTATCACCTCATTATGTCCGGTAGTGATGGTCAAGTGGATTAAGGCGTCTTGTACATACCAGTTGCGTTGCTCCTGGGAGTATGGGTTCAAGTCACTTCTGGGGTGTGAGTTTTCAGTTGCATATTGTCCTGGGGACCATTCAGGCTTGTTCGCATTTGTGTTCCTCACGTGTGCCCCAAATAATGAGGTGATTTGGTAAAATGCTATGCCCAAGATTACTATCCGAGTGCCGGTGGTGGGGTGGTTCAAATAGCTTAGGCTATCACCTCATTATGTCCGGTCGTGATGGTCAAGTGGATTAAGGCGTCTTGTACATACCAGTTGCGTTGCTCCTGGGAGTATGGGTTCGAGTCACTTCTGGGGTGTGAGTTTTCAGTTGCATATTGTCCTGGGGACCATTCAGGCTTGTTCGCATTTGTGTTCCTCATGTGTGCCCCAAAGAATGAGGTGATTTGGTAAAATGCTATGCCCAAGATTACTATCCGAGTGCCGGCGGTGGGGTGGTTCAAATAGCTTAGGCTATCACCTCATTATGTCCGGTCGTGATGGTCAAGTGGATTAAGGCGTCTTGTACATACCAGTTGCGTTGCTCCTGGGAGTATGGGTTCGAGTCACTTCTGGGGTGTGAGTTTTCAGTTGCATATTTTCCTGGGGACCATTCAGGCTTGTTCGCATTTGTGTTCCTCACGAGTGCCCCAAAGAATGAGGTGATTTGGTAAAATGCTATGCCCAAGATTACTATCCGAGTGCCGGCGGTGGGGTGGTTCAAATAGCTTAGGCTATCACCTCATTATGTCCGGTCGTGATGGTCAAGTGGATTAAGGCGTCTTGTACATACCAGTTGTGTTGCTCCTGGGAGTATGGGTTCGAGTCACTTCTGGGGTGTGAGTTTTCAGTTGCATATTGTCCTGGGGACCATTCAGGCTTGTTCGCATTTGTGTTCCTCACGTGTGCCCCAAAGAATGAGATGATTTGGTAAAATGCTATCCCCAAGATTACTATCCGAGTGCCGGC
Organism: Procambarus clarkii; assembly: GCF_040958095.1. Lineage (NCBI taxonomy): Eukaryota > Metazoa > Arthropoda > Malacostraca > Decapoda > Cambaridae > Procambarus > Procambarus clarkii. The sequence goes on along the minus strand of NC_091172.1, from coordinate 45,263,755 downwards.
GGTGGGGTGGTTCAAATAGCTTAGGCTATCACCTCATTATGTCCGGTCGTGATGGTCAAGTGGATTAAGGCGTCTTGTACATACCAGTTGCGTTGCTCCTGGGAGTATGGGTTCGAGTCACTTCTGGGGTGTGAGTTTTCAGTTGCATATTGTCCTGGGGACCATTCAGGCTTGTTCGCATTTGTGTTCCTCACGTGTGCCCCAAAGAATGAGGTGATTTGGTAAAATGCTATGCCCAAGATAACTATCCGAGTGCCGGCGGTGGGGTGGTTCAAATAGCTTAGGCAATCACCTCATTATGTCCGGTCGTGATGGTCAAGTGGATTAAGGCGTCTTGTACATACCAGTTGCGTTGCTCCTGGGAGTATGGGTTCGAGTCACTTCTGGGGTGTGAGTTTTCAGTTGCATATTGTCCTGGGGACCATTCAGGCTTGTTCGCATTTGTGTTCCTCACGTGTGCCCCAAAGAATGAGGTGATTTGGTAAAATGCTATGCCCAAGATTACTATCCGAGTGCCGGCGGTGGGGTGGTTCAAATAGCTTAGGCTATCACCTCATTATGTCCGGTCGTGATGGTCAAGTGGATTAAGGCGTCTTGTACATACCAGTTGCGTTGCTCCTGGGAGTATGGGTTCGAGTCACTTCTGGGGTGTGAGTTTTCAGTTGCATATTGTCCTGGGGACCATTCAGGCTTGTTCGCATTTGTGTTCCTCACGTATGCCCCAAAGAATGAGGTGATTTGGAAAATGCTATGCCCAAGATTACTATCCGAGTGCCGGCGGTGGGGTGGTTCAAATAGCTTAGGCTATCACCTCATTATGTCCGGTCGTGATGGTCAAGTGGATTAAGGCGTCTTGTACATACCAGTTGCGTTGCTCCTGGGAGTATGGGTTCGAGTCACTTCTGGGGTGTGAGTTTTCAGTTGTATATTGTCCTGGGGACCATTCAGGATTGTTCGCATTTGTGTTCCTCACGTGTGCCCCAAAGAATGAGGTGATTTGGTAAAATGCTATGCCCAAGATTACTATCCGAGTGCCGGCGGTGGTGTAGTTCAAATAGCTTAGGCTATCACCTCATTATGTCCGGTCGTGATGGTCAAGTGGATTAAGGCGTCTTGTACATACCAGTTGCGTTGCTCCTTGGAGTATGGGTTCGAGTCACTTCTGGGGTGTGAGTTTTCAGTTGCATATTGTCCTGGGGACCATTCAGGCTTGTTCGCATTTGTGTTCCTCACGTGTGCCCCAAAGAATGAGGTGATTTGGTAAAATGCTATGCCCAAGATTACTATCCGAGTGCCGGCGGTGGGGTGGTTCAAATAGCTTAGGCTATCACCTCATTATGTCCGGTCGTGATGGTCAAGTGGATTAAGGCGTCTTGTACATACCAGTTGCGTTGCTCCTGGGAGTATGGGTTCGAGTCACTTCTGGGGTGTGAGTTTTCAGTTGCATATTGTCCTGGGGACCATTCAGGCTTGTTCGCATTTGTGTTCCTCACGTGTGCCCCAAAGAATGAGGTGATTTGGTAAAATGCTATGCCAAAGATTACTATCCGAGTGCCGGCGGTGGGGTGGTTCAAATAGCTTAGGCTATCACCTCATTATGTCCGGTCGTGATGGTCAAGTGGATTAAGGCGTCTTGTACATACCAGTTGCGTTGCTCCTGGGAATATAGGTTCGAATCACTTCTGGGGTGTGAGTTTTCAGTTGCATATTGTCCTGGGGACCATTCAGGCTTGTTCGCATTTGTGTTCCTCACGTGTGCCCCAAAGAATGAGGTGATTTGGTAAAATGCTATGCCCAAGATTACTATCCGAGTGCCGGCGGTGGGGTGGTTCAAATAGCTTAGGCTATCACCTCATTATGTCCGGTCGTGATGGTCAAGTGGATTAAGGCGTCTTGTACATACCAGTTGCGTTGCTCCTGGGAGTATGGGTTCGAGTCACTTCTGGGGTGTGAGTTTTCAGTTGCATATTGTCCTGGGGACCATTCAGGCTTGTTCGCATTTGTGTTCCTCACGTGTGCCCCAAAGAATGAGGTGATTTGGTAAAATGCTATGCCCAAGATTACTATCCGAGTGCCGGCGGTGGGGTGGTTCAAATAGCTTAGGCTATCACCTCATTATGTCCGGTCGTGATGGTCAAGTGGATTAAGGCGTCTTGTACATACCAGTTGCGTTCCTCCTGGGTGTATGGGTTCAAGTCACTTCTGGGGTGTGAGTTTTCAGTTGCATATTGTCCTGGGGACCATTCAGGCTTGTTCGCATTTGTGTTCCTCACGTGTGCCCCAAAGAATGAGGTGATTTGGTAAAATGCTATGCCCAAGATTACTATCCGAGTGCCGGCGGTGGGGTGGTTCAAATAGCTTAGGCTATCACCTCATTATGTCCGGTCGTGATGGTCAAGTGGATTAAGGCGTCTTGTACATACCAGTTGCGTTGCTCCTGGGAGTATGGGTTCGAGTCACTTCTGGGGTGTGAGTTTTCAGTTGCATATTGTCCTGGGGACCATTCAGGCTTGTTCGCATTTGTGTTCCTCACGTGTGCCCCAAAGAATGAGGTGATTTGGTAAAATGCTATGCCCAAGATTACTATCCGAGTGCCGGCGGTGGGGTGGTTCAAATAGCTTAGGCTATCACCTCATTATGTCCGGTCGTGATGGTCAAGTGGATTAAGGCGTCTTGTACATACCAGTTGCGTTGCTCCTGGGAGTATGGGTTCGAGTCACTTCTGGGGTGTGAGTTTTCAGTTGCATATTGTCCTGGGGACCATTCAGGCTTGTTCGCATTTGTGTTCCTCACGTGTGCCCCAAAGAATAAGGTGATTTGGTAAAATGCTATGCCCAAGATTACTATCCGAGTGCCGGCGGTGGGGTGGTTCAAATAGCTTAGGCTATCACCTCATTATGTCCGGTCGTGATGGTCAAGTGGATTAAGGCGTCTTGTACATACCAGTTGCGTTGCTCCTGGGAGTATGGGTTCGAGTCACTTCTGGGGTGTGAGTTTTCAGTTGCATATTGTCCTGGGGACCATTCAGGCTTGTTCGCATTTGTGTTCCTCACGTGTGCCCCAAAGAATAAGGTGATTTGGTAAAATGCTATGCCCAAGATTACTATCCGAGTGCCGGCGGTGGGGTGGTTCAAATAGCTTAGGCTATCACCTCATTATGTCCGGTCGTGATGGTCAAGTGGATTAAGGCGTCTTGTACATACCAGTTGCGTTGCTCCTGGGAGTATGGGTTCGAGTCACTTCTGGGGTGTGAGTTTTCAGTTGCATATTGTCCTGGGGACCATTCAGGCTTGTTCGCATTTGTGTTCCTCACGTGTGCCCCAAAAAATGAGGTGATTTGGTAAAATGCTATGCCCAAGATTACTATCCGAGTGCCGGCGGTGGGGTGGTTCAAATAGCTTAGGCTATCACCTCATTATGTCCGGTCGTGATGGTCAAGTGGATTAAGGCGTCTTGTACATACCAGTTGCGTTGCTCCTGGGAGTATGGGTTCGAGTCACTTCTGGGGTGTGAGTTTTCAGTTGCATATTGTCCTGGGGACCATTCAGGCTTGTTCGCATTTGTGTTCCTCACGTGTGCCCCAAAGAATGAGGTGATTTGGTAAAATGCTATGCCAAAGATTACTATCCGAGTGCCGGCGGTGGGGTGGTTCAAATAGCTTAGGCTATCACCTCATTATGTCCGGTCGTGATGGTCAAGTGGATTAAGGCGTCTTGTACATACCAGTTGCGTTGCTCCTGGGAGTATAGGTTCGAGTCACTTCTGGGGTGTGAGTTTTCAGTTGCATATTGTCCTGGGGACCATTCAGGCTTGTTCGCATTTGTGTTCCTCACGTGTGCCCCAAAGAATGAGGTGATTTGGTAAAATGCTATGCCCAAGATTACTATCCGAGTGCCGGCGGTGGGGTGGTTCAAATAGCTTAGGCAATCACCTCATTATGTCCGGTCATGATGGTCAAGTGGATTAAGGCGTCTTGTACATACCAGTTGCGTTGCTCCTGGGAGTATGGGTTCGAGTCACTTCTGGGGTGTGAGTTTTCAGTTGCATATTGTCATGGGGACCATTCAGGCTTGTTCGCATTTGTGTTCCTCACGTGTGCCCCAAAGAATGAGGTGATTTGGTAAAATGCTATGCCAAAGATTACTATCCGAGTGCTGGCGGTGGGGTGGTTCAAATAGCTTAGGCTATCACCTCATTATGTCCGGTCGTGATGGTCAAGTGGATTAAGGCGTCTTGTACATACCAGTTGCGTTGCTCCTGGGAGTATGGGTTCGAGTCACTTCTGGGGTGTGAGTTTTCAGTTGCATATTGTCCTGGGGACCATTCAGGCTTGTTCGCATTTGTGTTCCTCACGTGTGCCCCAAAGAATGAGGTGATTTGGTAAAATGCTATGCCCAAGATTACTATCCGAGTGCCGGCGGTGGGGTGGTTCAAATAGCTTAGGCTATCACCTCATTATGTCCGGTCGTGATGGTCAAGTGGATTAAGGCGTCTTGTACATACCAGTTGCGTTGCTCCTGGGAGTATGGGTTCGAGTCACTTCTGGGGTGTGAGTTTTCAGTTGCATATTGTCCTGGGGACCATTCAGGCTTGTTCGCATTTGTGTTCCTCACGTGTGCCCCAAAGAATGAGGTGATTTGGTAAAATGCTATGCCCAAGATTACTATCCGAGTGCCGGCGGTGGGGTGGTTCAAATAGCTTAGGCTATCACCTCATTATGTCCGGTCATGATGGTCAAGTGGATTAAGGCGTCTTGTACATACCAGTTGCGTTGCTCCTGGGAGTATGGGTTCGAGTCACTTCTGGGGTGTGAGTTTTCAGTTGCATATTGTCCTGGGGACCATTCAGGCTTGTTCGCATTTGTGTTCCTCACGTGTGCCCCAAAGAATGAGGTGATTTGGTAAAATGCTATGCCCAAGATTACTATCCGAGTGCCGGCCGTGGGGTGGTTCAAATAGCTTAGGCTATCACCTCATTATGTCCGGTCGTGATGGTCAAGTGGATTAAGGCGTCTTGTACATACCAGTTGCGTTGCTCCTGGGAGTATGGGTTCGAGTCACTTCTGGGGTGTGAGTTTTCAGTTGCATATTGTCCTGGGGACCATTCAGGCTTGTTCGCATTTGTGTTCCTCACGTGTGCCCCAAAGAATGAGGTGATTTGGTAAAATGCTATGCCCAAGATTACTATCCGAGTGCCGGCGGTGGGGTGGTTCAAATAGCTTAGGCTATCACCTCATTATGTCCGGTCGTGATGGTCAAGTGGATTAAGGCGTCTTGTACATACCAGTTGCGTTGCTCCTGGGAGTATGGGTTCGAGTCACTTCTGGGGTGTGAGTTTTCAGTTGCATATTGTCCTGGGGACCATTCAGGCTTGTTCGCATTTGTGTTCCTCACGTGTGCCCCAAAGAATGAGGTGATTTGGTAAAATGCTATGCCCAAGATTACTATCCGAGTGCCTGCGGTGGGGTGGTTCAAATAGCTTAGGCTATCACCTCATTATGTCCGGTCGTGATGGTCAAATGGATTAAGGCGTCTTGTACATACCAGTTGCGTTGCTCCTGGGAGTATGGGTTCGAGTCACTTCTGGGGTGTGAGTTTTCAGTTATATATATATATATATATATATATATATATATATATATATATATATATATATATATATATATATATATATATATATATATATATATATATATATATATATATATATATATATATATATATATATATCCCTTAACATCCCTTAACCTCTGTCTCGATGACCTACAGTGGAAACAAGCCTCTCTTCCCGTAAGACTTGGGGGCCTTGGAGTTCGAACAGCAACGCAAATCGCTGTTCCAGCCTTCCTGTCCTCCTTAGCAGCATCCGACGACCTTGTGAAGGAAAATCTACCTACCCACTTACATCAGCTGGCAGGTGTACATGATCCCAATTTTACACGCTGTGCCACAGAGTGGGCCTCTCGTGCAGGCCAATCACCTCAACCACCATCCCCAAAAGCCCACAAGCAATCCAACTGGGATGGCCCCATTGTAGACCAAGTTGCTGCAGAGTGCCTGGGTGCTGCAACAACACATCACGACATTGCTCGCCTCACAGCAGTAGCAGCACCACATGCAGGGGATTTCCTGTTAGCAACCCCAATGTCGGCAACTGGCACGCGTCTCACACCACACGCCCTCCGAATTGCTGTGGCCCTCCGCCTTGCTGCCCCAATCCACACCAGATATAGGTGTATTTGCGGCGAGGTGGTGGCTGACAGGTACGGCCACCATGGCCTACTCTGCCAAAGCACAGGGGGATGGCACTCGAGGCACAGTGAAGTTAACGACATCATCAGGAGGAGCCTCACCACAGCTGGATGCCCAGCAGAAAGAGAACCCCATTACCTAACGCCCCGTAACTCTGATGCTCTTATTGGTCGCCCGGATGGTATCACAGTGAACCCCTGGAAGAATGGCAAGCAGTTGGTATGGGACTACACGTGCGTATCAACCCTGGCTAACACCTACATTAACCTCAGTGTTGCACAACCAGGTGGCGCTGCCACCCACAGGGAAGCGGCCAAATCCCGTAAGTATAGAGAACTGGATCACCACTACAATTTTGTCCCCATTGCTTCTGAGACACTCGGCGCTTGGGGTAAAAGTGCTACCAGTTTTTTGAAGGAACTGGGTTCTAGGCTCATTGAAACAACAAGGGACCCAAGAGCTGCAAGCTTTTCTTTCCAGCGCCTCAGTGTGGCGATACAGTGGGGAAATGCGCACTGCATCCAGGGTTCCTGCCCGCCATCTGATGAGCTGGAGGAACTCGACAACCTATGATAACCATCTTTGTAACCCATATGTAACTCCTTTTTTGTAACAAAGTTCAAATAAAGTAAATATATATGTGTACATACAAAAGAATGGGGGTGGTAGGAGAAGATAATATTAGTGTTCAGTGAGAAACCACAAGGTCTCCTCTGAATACTTCTTATTTTCTTCTCCGAGGCTATGGGTCCCCACATTGGCACCAGAGGTGGTACCCTCACAAACTTATATATATATATATATATATATATATATATATATATATATATATATATATATATATATATATATATATATATATATATTTATATATATATATATATATATATATATATATTTATATATATACATATATATATATATATATATTTATATATATATATATATATATATATATATATATTTATATATATACATATATATATATATATATATATATATATATATATATATATATATATATATATATATATATATATATATATATATATATATATATATATATATATATATATGTGTGTATATCACGAAAATAAACACGTGATTAAGAATGTGACAATGTCAGACCACGAAGGAAAAATGAAACAAGAAATTTCCTTAAGTACTTTCGTATATTAAATACATCTTCAGAAGGTGAGAAGATGACCACCACCTTCTGAAGATGTATTTAATATACGAAAGTACTTAAGGAAATTTCCTGTTTCATTTTTCCTTCGTGGTCTGACATTGTCATATATATATATATATATATATATATATATATATATATATATATATATATATATATATATATATATATATATATATATATATATATATATATATAACTGAAAACTCACACCCCAGAAGTGACTCGAACCCATACTCCCAGGAGCAACGCAACTGGTATGTACAAGACGCCTTAATCCACTTGACCATCACGACCGGACAAAATGAGGTGATAGCCGAGGCTATTTGAACCACCACACCGCCGGCACTCGGATAGTAATCTTGGGCATAGCATTTTACCAAATCACCTCATTCTTTGGGGCAAGCCATTCAGGCTTGTTCGCATATATATATATATATATATATATATATATATATATATATATATATATATATATATATATATATATATATTTATATATATACATATATATATATATATATATATATATATATATATATATATATATATATATATATATATATATATATATATATATATATATATATATATATATATATATATATATATATATATATATATATATATATATATATATATATATATATATATATATATATATATATACACAGGATTAACTTTACGGCGCATACTCATACATATTCATCTACTACTACTACTACTATTCCTCTCTTCTTCTGCTCTGCAACATTCCTCTTCCTTTACTCTCCCTACATGACCACATACAACCATATACCCTCCCGCCCCACTCCAACACCACCCTCGGTCAAAGTGCTGCGCGGCTGGATGCTATGCGCTGCCACGTGTCACACACCTGGGGAAACTCCCAGAACACTATGTGACTAGACACCTGTGCACCACCTGACCAGGGAAGCATAATGGGCTCACCTGCTCAGGTGCTGTGCACGGTTCTAATCACATATTTCACTACTGGGGCCCCAACAAACTGGTTTGCCCAGGGGCCCATAATAATGTTGAGACATCCATATTTTGGGGCGAGTCCTCTTTACCTTATACATCAATGACAGAATTTACCTAACGCCCCGTAACTCTGATGCTCTTATTGGTCGCCCGGATGGTATCACAGTGAACCCCTGGAAGAATGGCAAGCAGTTGGTATGGGACTACACGTGCGTATCAACCCTGGCTAACACCTGCATTAACCTCAGTGTTGCACAACCAGGTGGCGCTGCCACCCACAGGGAAGCGGCCAAATCCCGTAAGTATAGAGAACTGGATCACCACTACAATTTTGTCCCCATTGCTTCTGAGACACTCGGCGCTTGGGGTAAAAGTGCTACCAGTTTTTTGAAGGAACTGGGTTCTAGGCTCATTGAAACAACAAGGGACCCAAGAGCTGCAAGCTTTCCTTTCCAGCGCCTCAGTGTGGCGATACAGAGGGGAAATGCGCACTGCATCCAGGGTTCCTGCCTGCCATCTGATGAGCTGGAGGAACTCGACAACCTATGATAACCATCTTTGTAACCCATATGTAACTCCTTTTTTGTAACAAAGTTCAAATAAAGTAAATATATATGTGTACATACAAAAGAATGGGGGTGGTAGGAGAAGATAATATTAGTGTTCAGTGAGAAACCACAAGGTCTCCTCTGAATACTTTTTATTTTCTTCTCCGAGGCTATGGGTCCCCACATTGGCACCAGAGGTGGTACCCTCACAAACTTATATATATATATATATATATATATATATATATATATATATATATATATATATATATATACATATATATATATATATATATATATATATACATATATATATATATATATATATATATATATATATATATATATATATATATATATATATATATATATATATATATATATATATATATATATATATATATATACAGGATTAACTTTACGGCGCATACTCATACATATTCATCTACTACTACTACTACTATTCCTCTCTTCTTCTCCTCTGCAACATTCCTCTTCCTTTACTCTCCCTACATGACCACATACAACCATATACCCTCCCGCCCCACTCCAACACCACCCTCGGTCAACGTGCTGCGCGGCTGGATGCTATGCGCTGCCACGTGTCACACACCTGGGGAAACTCCCAGAACATTATGTGACTAGACACCTGTGCACCACCTGACCAGGGAAGCATAATGGGCTCACCTGCTCAGGTGCTGTGCACGGTTCTAATCACATATTTCACTACTGGGGCCCCAACAAACTGGTTTGCCCAGGGGCCCATAATAATGTTGAGACATCCATATTTTGGGGCGAGTCCTCTTTACCTTATACATCAATGACAGAATTGAGAATATTACAAACCACGGCATGTTAAACCTGTGTAAAACCTGCATTACCTGCAGCCACTTGCAATAGAAATCGATATCTCAGCCTAATTCTGGCAATTACTATGTCACACTATCTAGTGGATGTTTTATGCCGGCCATATATATAATTCTCGGTTCTAAACATGTAATAGCTCTTTACACTCGTGCTTTCTGACCCTTAAGTGTCAGTAACTGCTCTTCTGTCATCCCCAATATCCTGAAATATTGCGGCTTTTACAGCAGAGATTGGAATGCCAATATCCCACTAAATTTCGAGCTTATCACTTGCAGTTTTAGCTGCTTTGCACACATCTGTGACAGGTGAGTATGTCTCTTATATGTGATGGTATCCATACAAATGAGACTGAAACTCTTGCTCTGTATATTTGGTAGTTGAAGAAAGACCCACAGTTGGTACTGGACCCCATTCCCGTCCTACAGGTAGAAGTGAACCTGTTTGCCGTAGTGTACCCTATAAACCTTCCTCCATAACATCGTTTTCTGTAGACGTTCCAAAACTCCATTCTCTTGAAAATTTCAAAGCACACACTCTTGTATACCATGTTGATTGGCGAAGCACCATTATTATATGTAATAATTAATAGTGTTTATTATTATTTACTAAGAACAACCAACATTTCTCAGAACAAAACTACGAGCCTTCAATAAAATGTATTTGATACATAATATTCTAATAGCATGGACAATCGTAGGTAAATTTCACAACACATGTGGGACTGTAAAAATACAATTTTCATTAAAATTAAACTTATCACGACTATTCTGCTATCTACGGCGATAGACGGGTACTATGAGACGTAAATTGGTACGTGAGGTAGAGTTAGCACCCTGAAAAAAAATATAACTAGCAAAATACCACATAGGTACTATATAGATTAGCAGCATAGAAACTATAAGCATTTAGTCACATATGTGTTGTCTTGTGTGAGAACGGGTTGCTACATCTTATTTGGAAACAAATCAACAAATGCAATTCAGCTTCAGATAGACAATGTTAACATCAGTAATACAAATTATGGAAAGTTCATTGGCCTATACTTAATCAAGACGGTGGTGACGCTCTATTACTCCCTCATCTATCCATATCTCAACTATGGTATTTGTGCTTGGGGTTCTACTACCCAAAATCATTTACGTCCTCTAATTACTCAACACAAAGCTGCCATTAGGACAATATCCATCTCTGGCCCCAGACATCACTCGGTACCCCTATTCAAATCTCTGAATATGTTAGATATTTAAGTCACTGCACATTCTCTCATGTGTATTATACATATATAAAACGCTGAACGGTAATGCCAATCCTGACCTCAAAAGCTTCATTGAAGGTTGTAACAGAGCCCATGAGCACCACACCAGAAATAAATTCAGTTTTGATATTCCAAGAGTACGACTTAATCATACTAGAAATGCTCTACAAATCAAGGGACCCAGAATGTGAAATGACCTTCCCAACCATGTTAAAGACTGTACCTCTCTCAACCAGTTTAAGATACAAACGAAGCACTACCTAATAAATTCCCTGTAACCTACCTTACCCCTCTATTGTCAACCCATGTCTGTTTTCTTAAACAACGCTGTTTGTCGACCTATTTGTATTTATGCTGCTTTTTCAGCCATGTTTCCCCCTTTTTATCTTTATTTTTATTTGTTCTCAACACATTTTATTCTTTATACTCATTTAGTATTAAGTATTAGTCATTAAAGTTTTTCCTGCCCGAAACGCTTTGCGTAATAGTGGCTTTAGGCATTGTATGTACTAGCTCTATCTATAAATGAGAAGAAGTATAGGCTAGGAACAGTCTCCAAAGAATTCTCAAAGAATTACTCGTTATTGCTATCTAAAATAATTAGACGAGCCAAAACTAAATACTATGAAGATAAATTTACCCAAATAAAGAGCAACATTAAAAAAACTTGGAGCACAATTTCACAAATATTGGGATCAAAGAAGATTTTAAATAATAAACCAACACTCCTTTCCAATAACGTTGGTCAGCTTTCAGCCTCTGATTCTGCTATTGAGTTCAATAGGTTCTTCTCTTCCATTGGGTCATCCCTTGCAAATGATATTCCATCTTCCTGTACTGATGTTAAGGACTATCTTACAGGTAACTATCCACAGTCTCTGTACCTAAAGCCTACTAGTTCCACTGATGTCAATGAAATAATCCTTTCCCTTAAAACCAAGTCTAGTGCCCTCGAGGAGATACCAACTTTAATTTACAAAAAAGCCTCCAGATCTCTAGCCCCTGCTATTGCATTGCTCTTCAACAAGTCACTTGAACTCCAAACCTTTCCTGACATTCTAAAAAAAGCAAGAGTAACCCCTGTCTACAAATGTGGTGATCTCACTGATGTTAACAACTACAGACCTATATCAATCCTGCCTAATTTGTCAAAAATATTCGAAAAGCTAATCTACAAGCAGCTTTACTCTTTTCTAGCCAAACACAATATACTTAGCTCTTGTCAATATGGCTTCAGACCCAAAAAAAGCACTAACGATGCACTTATTAGTATGATTAACTTAATTCACGCAGCTCTTGATAAAAAGGAGTTTCCTGTTGGGTTATTTGTGGACCTGCGTAAGGCTTTTGACACTGTCAACCATCAAAACCTTCTTCTTAAATTACATCATTATGGAGTCAGAGGACACTCCCTGCAATACCTCAAATCTTATCTTACTGACAGGCTCCAGTATGTTTCTGTGAATAATACAATTTCTCCCACCCTACCCATCAACATTGGTGTTCCTCAGGGCAGCATACTTGGCCCTCTCCTCTTTCTCATCTACATTAATGACCTTCCAAATGCCTCCCAACACCTCAAACCAATTCTATTTGCTGACGACACAACCTTCATTTACTCCAGTCCTGACCCCCTTGCTCTAAATGCCACAGTAAATACTGAGCTAGAGAAAGTCCATCTTTGGCTAACTGCCAACAAACTCACCCTTAACATTGACAAAACGTTTTATATTCTGTTTGGCAATAAATCCTCTAATCAGATAAATCTCAAAATAAACAATACCCAAATTTGTAACAAATTAGATGGCAAATTCCTTGGCGTTCTCATCGACCACAAGCTGAATTTCCAGGGTCACATTCTAAATATATCAAAAAAAGTTTCAAAAACTGTTGGCATTCTTTCTAAGATCAGATATTATGTACCCCGCCCTGCCCTGGTTACTCTCTATTACTCCCTCATCTATCCATACCTCAACTATGGTATTTGTGCTTGGGGTTCTACTACCCAAAATCATTTACGTCCTCGCATTACCCAACACAAAGCTGCTATTAGGACAATAACCAACTCTGGCCCCAGACATCACTCGGTACCCTTACTCAAATCTCTGAATATGTTAGATATTAAGTCACTGCACATTCTCTCTTGTGTATTATACATATATAAAACGCTGAACTGTAATGCCAATCCTGACCTCAAAAGCTTCATTGGAGGTTGTAACAGAACCCATGAGCACCACACCAGGAATAAATACAGTTTTGATATTCCTAGAGTACGACTTAATCAAACTAGAAATGCTCTACAAATCAAGGGACCCAGAATGTGGAATGACCTTCCCAACCATGTTAAAGACTGTACCTCTCTCAACCAGTTTAAGATAAAAACTAAACACTACCTAATAAATTCCCTGTAACCCACCTCACTCCTTTATTGTCAAGCCATGTCTGTTATTTTATTTTATTATTATTATTTTTTTTTAATCAACACTGTTTGTCAACCTATTGTATTTGTGCTGCTTTTTCAGTCATGTTCCCCCTTTTTTTATTTTTTTTTGTATTTGTTTTCAACACTTTTTATTCTTTATGCTCAATTAGTATTAAGTTCTAGATATTAATGTTTTTCTTGCCCGAAACGCATTGCGTAATAGTGGCTTTAGGCATTGTATGTACTAGCTCTATCTATATATCGATCCATTAATGTAACATCACTTGTATGTATGTACCTTACCTGAATAAACATATTTATTTTTATTTATATTTATTTATTTATTTAAATCTATCAATTTATGTAAAATCTCTTGTATGTATGTACCTTACCTGAATAAACATTTTATTTTTTATTTTTTATTTTATAAGAGACTCAACTTATGCACACATACAACACATAAAAAAAGTCTCAAAAACGGTTAGTATGCTCTCTAAAATTAGATATTATGTTCCAAACTCTGCTCTCCCTTCACTATACTACGTGCTAATCCTTCCCAATCTTACATATGGTATCTGAACATGGGGTTTAACTACTGTAAACTACCTCAAGCCCTCATCTCCCAGCAAAAACCTGCTATAAGAACAATAACAGACTCTGCATTCAGACAACATTAGGCACCCCTCCCACCCTTTTTTTAAATCCCTAAACATGCTAAACATAACCTTACTCCACACATTCTCTTGTGCCATTTACATTTACAAAACCCTGTTCATATATGCAAACCCTGTTCTGAAACTCTCCCTGGAAAGATGTAATTGAACCCAGAATCACCACACCAGAAACAAATATCTCTTTGATAATCCCAGATTCAATCTTAATCTGTATAAACACTCCCGGCAAATAAAAATCGCTAGGACCAGATTCACGAAGCAGTTAGGCAAGTACTTACGAACGTACACAACTTTCCTCAATTTTTTACGGTTTTAGTTACACTTATTAAACAGTTTACAAGCATGAAAACTTCCCAATCAACTGTTGTTATTGTTATAAACAGCCTCCTGGTGTTTGCGAGCTCATTAACTGTTTAATGATGGTAAACAAAGCTGCCAAAGGTTGAGAAAAAATGTACATGTTCTTAAGTGCTTGCGCAACTGCTTTGTGAATCTAACCCCAAGCTATGGAACTCACTCCCTAATGAATTGAAAAACTGTCCAACTTTTGCCTTACTCAAAAATAAAACCAAAATGTACCTAATTTCATCTTCATAGCTTCCTTTCTAGTGCTTTAAACTCGCACTGTATCTACTGCTACCCAATCCCCCAATATATATGTACCTAAGTCATTCAACTTTACCATTGTAATCATTGCCCCCTCACCTTATATCATATGTTATAATGAATTCATATTTTACTGCATTATACCTTTAAATAATCCTCAAATTATGCTACAATGCACCTGATAATAACCTTCAAATTTTACTTCTATATCTACTAATCATTGTCAAATTTTCTTACAGTCTACATATTTATTTATTTATTTATTTATTTATTTATTTATATACAAGAAGGTACATTGGGTTTGTGAGAATACATAGCATAGTACAGTAATTGCACTCTTGTAAAGCCACTAGTACACGCAGCGTTTCGGGCAGGTCCTTAATCTAACAGATAATTTTAAGTAGGTAAATTCTATCAGAATTAATAAAATGATAACAAATACATTGCAAGAAAAAAAATGAGATGAGAGAGATTAGTAAGTATGTTAAAGCACATTTGTATATTAAAGCTCTGATTGATTATATTGACAGCTTGATTGGTAATTTAAACAAGATTAATAGACACCATACAGCAGATTGACAGCACATATAAGAAGACAGCAATGATCGCAATGATAAAGATGTTCAGATTGGGAACATAAAGATTGGGAGATAGGGTAGCAATAGATACAGTGCAGTTTTAAAGCAAAAGGTAAAAAACTATGAAGATGAAATTAGGTACTTTTTAGTATTGTTTTTGAATGATGCAAAACTTGGACAGCTTTTCAATTCAATAGGGAGTGAGTTCCATAGACTGGGTCCCTTTATTTGTATAGAGTGTTTAAACAAATTAAGTTTGACTCTGGGGATATCAAAGAGATATTTATTTCTGGTGTGGTGATAATGGGTCCTATTACATCTGTCCAGGGAGAGTTTCAGAGCAGTATTTGCATTTAAGAACAGGGTTTTGTAAATGTAGTTGACACAAGAGAATTTGTGGAGTGAGATTATGTTTAGCATGTTTAGGGAGTTAAACAAGGGGGCTGAGTGTTGTCTGAAATCAGAATTTGTTATTATTCTGATAGCAGATTTTTGCTGGGTAATGATGGACTTGAGGTGGTTTGCAGTGGTTAAACCCCATGCACAGATACCATAATTAAGATAGGGATAGATTAGTGCATAATATAGAGAGATGAGAGCAGAGTTAGGTACATAATATCTGATTTTGGAGAGTATACCAACTGTTTTAGAGACTTTCTTAGTTATGTGTTGTATGTGGGCACTGAAGTTGAGTCTCTTGTCTAGGAATAGGCCAAGAAACTTTCCATCATTTTTATTGCTAATGTTTACATTGTCTATCTGAAGCTGAATTGCATTTGTAGATTTGCTTCCAAATAAGATGTAGTAAATCTTTTCTATGTTAAGTGTTAGTTTGTTGGTTGACATCCATAAGTGGACTTTTTTTAGTTCATTATTAACAACATTATTTAGTATATGTGGGTTGGGGTTAGAGTAGATGAGGGTAGTATCATCAGCAAACAAAATAGGTTTCAGAATGTTAAAGACGTTAGGAAGATCATTGATGTAAATAAGAAATAAGAGAGGTCCCAAAATGCTGCCCTGTGGCACTCCAACGGTTATTGGTAGAGTGGGAGAGGTTATATTATTGATGGCTACATATTGGTGTCTATCACTAAGATAGGATTGGATATAGTCCAGTGTATGGCCTCGAATTCCATAATGATGGAGTTTATGTAAGAGGTAATTGTAATTCACAGTATCAAAGGCCTTTCTCAGGTCAATAAAGAGTCCAATCGGAAACTCATTTTTGTCAAGGGCTGAGTAAATTATATCAAGGAGACTAATAATTGCATCGTTGATACTCTTTTGGGAGCGGAAGCCAAACTGACAGGGGCTAAGAATGGCAAATTTCACGAGGTAGGAGTAAAGCTGTTTGTAGATAATTTTTTCAAATATTTTTAATAGTATGGGTAGGTTTGATATTGGTCTATAATTGTTTATGTCTGCCGGATTACATCCATTATGAACTGGAGTTACTCTTGCTTTTTTAAGGATATCAGGAAAGGTATGACACTCAAGGGGATTTGTTGAACAGGAGAGCTATAGGTGGCGCAAGGGCGTGGAAGGCGCTCTTGTATATAATGGAGGGTATTTCACTGACGTTCCCAGCTTTGGTTTTTAGTGAGTGTATGATGGACACAACATCTGTCGGGCTGACTGGTGAGAGGAGAAGAGAGTTTGGATAGCTGCCTGAGAGATATGTGTTGATATGTGTCTGAGTCTGTGGGATTTTTTCTGGTAAGGTTAGCACCAACCGATGAAAAGAAGCTATTAAATTCATTCACCATTTCTAAATCAGATGACGGTGTAAGGCCATCCTTAGAGAGTGTTATCTGGTTGTGGGAGTGTTGTTTAGTTCCTAGGATATTAGAGATGGTTTTCCATGTGCTTTTCATGTTGCCTTTTGCTTCTTTGAATCTAGTCTCATAATATGAAAGTTTAGCTTTTCTTATGATACTGGTAAGCACTGATGAGTACCTCTTACCTACTTCCTTTGTAACTAGGCCAAACCTAATTTTTTTTTCATATTCATGTTTTTTGTTGATTGATTTGATTATACCACTTCTGAGCCACTGGTTATTTTTTCTTTTATCAGTTACTTGTTTGGTAAGGAGGGGACAGTGAGTGTTGTAGAGGCTTAGAGTTTTGGAGAGAAAGACGTTAGTTAATGAGTTTATATCCTGTGTATTATTAAATTCAGATTCCCAGTTAATATTGTGAAGTGCATTAGAAAGATTGCCTAAAGCTGATTCACTGTGTAGCCTGAATGAGAGTTAACATATTAACTACCATATCTATATCAATCTATATATACATATCAAGTACTTTCTTTTATACATGTAAATAAGTAAATAAATAAATAAATAAATGTAAATTAAACATTTTTTCTAGAAATTGCCTTAACCAAAAATTATTTATTTATTTATTTTATTTATTTATTTATTTATATGCATGAAAGTATATTGGGGTTAACAGAGAACATTGAAATTAAGTTGATTTTACATTCGTGTAAAGCCACTAGCATGCATAGCGTTTCGGCCAAGTCGTTAAACTAACAGATAATTTTTAAATAATTCACAGTAAAATCGATTAAAAATGTTTACAGGTTCATTTTAAGAAATTTTGACACAATCAGATTAGAATAATACTAAATAATAACAATACATAATAATGAACAAGGATTACTAGGTACATTAGGATAACATTTCAGGGTTATACATTGGTTCACTGAAGCACAATATGATTATCATTTTAAGGAATAATGCAGTAGAACGTGCACTCAATACAACAACCATGATATCAGATAATATCTAAGATTACAATGGTAAAGTAAAAAGGCTTAGGTAAAAATATTGGGGGATTGGGGAGCACTAGTTACAGTGCGAGATAAAGCACTAGGTAGAAAACTATGAAGATGAAATTAGTTTGTTTTTGTTTTTTTAATAAGGTAAAAGTTGGACAGCTTTTCAATTCATTAGGGAGTTAGTTCCATAGACTAGGTCCCTTTATTTGCATAGAGTGTTTAGACAGATTAAGTTTGACTCTGGTGAAATCAAAGAGATATTTATGACTGGTGTGGTGAGTATTTGTTTTATTACATCTGTCCAGGAAGAGTTTCAAAACAGGGTTTGCACTTAAGAAAAGAGTTTTATAAATGTAATTGACACAAGAGAATGTATGGAGTGAATTTATGTTTAGCATGTTCAGGGATTTAAACAGGGGGGCATAGCATTGTCTGAAAGCAGAGTTTGTTATTGTCCTGATATCAGATTTTTGCTGGGTGATGATGGGCTTAAGGTAGTTTGCATGGGTTGAACCCCATGCACAGATGCCATAAGTAAGATAGGAATAGATAATTGCATAATAGAGTGAGAGGAGAGCAGAGTAGGGTACATAATATGTGATCTTAGAGAGTATACCAACTGTTTTAGAAAGCTGGTTGATGGAATTCTGGGAGTTCTTCTACTCCCCAAGCCCGGCCCGAGGCCAGGCTTGACTTGTGAGAGTTTGGTCCACTAGGCTGTTTGTGGGATATTTGGGCTTGATTCTGATTAATTAATAATTAAAGTTGTAAATTAAATTGCGAAGGACCACCCGCTTTTAAAGTAAAGAGGAAAACTGAGAATTTCAGATCATTAGATAAAATTCTAGAGAAAACCAGTGACTATGGAAATAACTAGAAAATATGATCATAAGAATAATTAATGGGCTGTATTATTAAAGAAACAAAACTCAAACACCTACATTGGGGGGTTATTACTGGAGGTAAGTACGTCCAGGAATCAGTGTGGTTCGTTCACTAATTCAATTAATAATAATCTAATCCTATAAATAATGCTGAATATAATATCATTCACATCAAGAAGAACATGAATATGAGCATAGTAATGAGTTACAGTAAATCACACATTAATATCAAACATTCTGAATGAATCAAATTGCAAGGAAATGGATAAAAAAGAAATAAGCCTTAGCTTGTAGCAGATTCCTTTAGATAACCATAGAAGTCCTCTTAATCTCCAGCTCCGGTACACTGACGAATGGTACGGTTCAACATGGAGAAGGCAGCAGGAGGAATTCTTCTCTCGGGCTGCAAGATAAATAACTACCAGTAGCAATTGATTTAACTACTCAATTCATATTCAAAAATATTAATATTACAGATGGAACTCTAATCACCTGTTATTAGGTGTTATCCCGTGGCTTCACGAACAATCACCCGGCAATTATTAGACCTGTAAATGATGCATCAAATAAAGGGTACTTAGCTGTGGGCACTGTATAAGTATTAAGATTGCCGTAATATCGCATCCCAGGCTCCGGTGAACCTATCCTGGAGAATGATGCGTTTCAAGCTGGCTGATCACGTGTCGTCAGGAACCAAGTCTAGGGTTCCCTCATTTAACACCAGCACTAGTTGAAGATATTATCTGCAAGGTCATTCACGCCTCACAGTGGCGGCTTTCATCTGAGGATGGATAACACCTGTCCTATTTGCTGGACAATGGCGTCTTTTATGAGTACGGTAAGCGCAACTTTGCCTCCTTTCGGCTCTGCACGTGTCCGCGTACTGAGGGGCATGGCGTCCCTCCAACCCACGCCGAGTCGACGTTCATAACACAAATTATTGTCACGAACATTAATATTTCTCGCATTCGCGCTTGAAACTCTAAAGACTGGACGGGTTTATTATTTAGAGGAACAAATTATTATTATTTACCAATTTAAGAATAGTAAATATATAAGGGAGAGGAATTAATGTCTCCCCATGGCATTCATTGATGACGTTAACTCTATCACGAGGTAGACGCTATGATTCTAACGCTCTATTCGGCTTTTAGTTAGAGAACAATTCGCCTGCAATCAGTTGTCATACAGAATGCTTTAATTATGGTGAATCGAATTTAATTCTCACACAAATTGGATATAATGATGTTAACTGTAAGGAAATCTGACGCAATACTGGCGTCAGGTGACGTGAGAATTCTAGCCTAATGCACAGATGAATTATTAGTACATGAGAATTCTACGAGTTGTTAATTTTACTTACTACAATATTTAGTATGGTTAGTAATAAGTAATGAGAATACAACAATGCTGTATTCGATGTTGGAAATATCCAACATAACTCCGGGGGGCGGATTCTAGGGTCGCAGTGTACTGTGTCGTACTGACCTATCCCGAAGTGGTATTAAGATTAATACATTAGTATGTTAATATGTTAGTATGTTAGTACACACATAACGAACGTCCCGGATTTATCAAGGACTTACAAGAATTTAAATCTTGCTATTAACATGTCAACTGAAACATGTTGTTTGTAGCCTACACAATATTTATAGAATTCAACTCTCCCAATTTAAACTAACAGAATCTACGGTGATGCGATATCCTGGGTCATAGTGACGTGTAATGTTTCGTTACGTGATATCACATCGTAGTATCATCACAGTTATCTAAGTGAGATGTGAAGGAAATTACTCTTGTTCAGAGTTGTAATAGGCTTGCAGTTTCCCTTAGTGGAAACATGCATGAAATAATGAAACAATAAATGATTAAGTTATCGGTAATCAGGAACACTCTAAAGCTCACAATAAACTCAACAACTAGGGTCGCAGTGACATGTAATGGTGCATTACGTAGCTGCTGAATCGTAGGTAAACTCAGAATAAGTTCCTAAGAACTGATAACACTATTGTATGATTATACAGTAAAGTATTATTAGTCATTTAAGATCAAGGAGACTATGACACTACAGTAAGGTCACTGTCTAGGGTCGCTGTGACTTGTAACTATTGAGTTACTAGACAATAACATCACGCAGCATCACGATCACCTCAAATTCAAATGAGGAAATTGAATTAAATGTGCACTGCCGTGCAGTAGTCATGCTGACTGATGGTACAACTAATTTGCTAACTAGCTAAAATAATAGAAAGTAGAGAACTGAAAAGTTTATTCATTAAAATCAAGGAAAATTCTGAGTCGACGGTGAGATTAGTAGCCTAGTCATTCTGACTTATGAGCTAATTAAATGGCAGCTCATAGGCTTGACACTGTAAACTGGTTAATACGAAATCACCTTTAAATGAATTTGGGTTTGTTAAATCAGTCTCTATAAGTATAGTCAACTGTAATTAATGGTGAGTACAGATTAGGCTAGTACTCAGTTGACACTACTAAAGTCCCTAAACCTACCTAAATAAATGGTTTGAATTTCTAACCTACCTAAGTGAGGGACTAAGCTAATTGTGAGCAAAATGTACTCGAATTAACATTGTGAGCAGTATTGAGCTCATTAACAGGTCGAGTTATATTGAACTCGTGAACATGGTGAGCTACAGTGAGCTCGTCAGCAGTGCTGACAGGGTGAGTTACAGTGAACTCGTCAACAGTGTTGACAGGGTGAGCTCGTTAGCAGTGCTAACAGGGTGAGTTGCAGTGAACTCGTCAACAGTGTTGACAGGGTGAGCTGCAGTGAGCTCGTTAACAGTTAACAGGGTGAGTTCAGTGAACTCGTCAACAGTGTTGACAGGGTGAGCTACAGTGAGCTCGTTAGCAGTGCTAACAGGGTGAGCTGCAGTGAGCTCGTTAACAGTTAACAGGGTGAGTTCAGTGAACTCGAATTAACGAGGTGGAGTTTTGTCATTCAATTGTCATGGCGAGCAATATTAAGCTCGTACGCATGGTGAACAAGCACTCATATTATTACGTTAATTCTAGGGTGAGCTGTATTAAGCTCATGAAGCATGTTAATTTACAATGTTAATGTTTAACGGTAATGCATTAAACATATTAGTTCTTTGGAAATTCACTTACATGTTAGTAAGTTTGCAAGTTTGTTCGTGTTGCGCTCCTACACTAAATAAGCAGAAACGAAAGAAAAACAACTCAAACAATTAATGCAAGTATTTATCACTAACTCTTAGTGCAGAAAACATGGTATTAAGAAGGTTTTCTTGGCAAACCTTTAAGCGCAAGTATAGTGGACCAGTGGTCCTAGTGAATTTTATCACTAAATTCAGGAAATGCCAGTGGCATTAAGTGCTAGATTCTCTAGCCTAACATTATTAATTCCTAGGGAGTACTAGATTCTCTAGCCTAACATTACAATTTAACTAGGAAGACTGAGTGTGGTCAATTACTACTTGTCGAGAATAATTCTAGGTCTGCAGTGAATTCTTTTTTTTTTTTTTTTTTTTTTTTTTTTTTTTTTTTAGATATATACAAGAGTTGGTACATTCTTGTACGGCCACTAGTACGCGTAGCGTTTCGGGCAGGTCCCTGGAATACGATCCCATGCCACGAAGAATCGTTTTTTCATCCAAGTACACATTTTACTGTTGCGTTAAACAGAGGCTACAGTTAAGGAATTGCGCCCAGTAAATCCTCCCCGGCCAGGATACGAACCCATGACATAGAGCTCGCGGAACGCCAGGCGAGTGTCTTACCACTACACCACGGAGACTGTGAATTCAATGGCTTGGTCGCTGTGACTTGTACTTGTTTGAGTACGGACCATTGGTTTTCACTGAAAGCTATGAAATATCTCGGCGAGTATCAATTGCACCACATTCAATCTGAGTTTATTACTCAGCTGCGTTTCTCCTTTTAGCTTGTTGCTGGAGAATTGATTTACTGCTGACTAATTTATTATTGTTGGCAGGCTTAGGCTTGTTCACATTCAGAACTTTACCAGTAAGTAAGTAGCCTCCTGCAGATTGGAGCATGTTCATTCCCAATCGTTTAATATGTCCAATTACGAACTGGTAATAGTAGTTGGCTCCTACTAGTACATCTACATTGTTAAGGCGGTCAGACATTAACTTGTTGTCAGCTAAATTAATTTCACGTTCCTGCAGGAAGTGGGCTGTGTACCCCAGACCCTTAATGTTTAAGTCTAAAGGTATTTGATCTACAACAATGGCTTGGACAGCCTTGGCATGACTACCTAGTCGTACAAGCGGTTGAACTACTGAGTATTCATGGGTTCCTCGATTTATCATGAACCCTGACAAGTTTAATTTTACCTGTCGTATTGGTTGTAAATTAAGTGCCTCTGCTGCTCTTTGAGTAATGAAAGTTCTCTGGGAACCTTGGTCAAATAGTCCACGTATGGTGATCTTGGTTCCTCTGTTCTTCACTTGAAGTTGGGCAGTAGGCAAGGCAGCATCCACTTGAGATGCTTGTGAAGTTACGCTGTACACATCTCGCACCTTGCAGCACTGTACTGGTGTAGATTCTCTATGTTCTATTCTAGGATTGACATAATTAGTCCTAACTAATTTGCACAGTGCAGCATGATGCTTGCCCCTTCTACACCTATTGCAGGTGTTCAGTGGGGTGTCACAGCTGTTAACATTATGTGGTTTGAGACACCTAGTACATTTGTGTAACTGTTTGAGTCGTCTGACTCTTGTGTCTCTATTAGGATAATTAGTACATTTGTACAGAGAATGTTTTTGATTGCAAAACAAGCACATTCCCCATCCTACAGATCGTTTAGGGGTTACCGGTTTAGGTAAAACAGTATTTGCAGGTTGTGATGGTTTTGCTGCTTGCATTTGCTTGTTATTTATTCTCTTGTGAGTACTTGGTGTACTCTGGGGAACCATTAACAGGCTCTTGGGAGTGCTCTTTGGACTATTAGGTCTCTTAGGAGCACCTGTGGGACTCTTAGGTCTCACTGATGAATCAGTGTTTGACTGATTTTGGTTACATGGATTATTAGCAGTGCTCTTTGGACTATTAGGTCTCTTAGGAGCACCTGTGGGACTCTTAGGCCTCACTGATGAATCAGTATTTGACTGATTGTTGTTACATTGAGTATTAGCACCTTGGTTACCTAGTGACAGTGTCACTTTAGGAGTTTCAGGCAAGGAAACTGATGTAGGTACAGTTTTGGTGCATTCAGATTTAGCATTAATTGCTTGGTCTGCTGTATGATTGCTCATATTACGCAAACATGTAAATATATCCTGCATTGACAGGGTATTACTATTCTGGCATACATATAATTTATTAAGTGTGTCACCAGACAATTTTCTCTGGATGATAATTTTAGTCATCCACTCAGTAGTTGGGTGATCCACCTCTTTACTGAAAGAATTTATCAGTGACTCAAGCTGAAAACTAAAGTCTTGTAAAGAGTCAACTGATTGCTCTGGTGAAGATAAATTTAATAATTGGTGCACAAGGTTTATAATAGTCTTCTCATTGTCAGCACTTACTATAGAAGGCTGTTGGGAGCAATTGTGACCATTACTTGTGTTGCTTAAGGCTTCTTGTTTAGCCTCAGCTTTGATTACAGCTTCGGCTGCTGCTGCAGCATTAGCTTTATCATTTTCTGGTTCAGATTCACTGACTATTGCAGCTTCACTTGTTTCTCTGGGTTCTGGTAATAAGCTAGTTAATTCAGTAGTCTTATGTATTGAACTTATAGAATCCAGGGAACATTGAGAAGAGTGGTCTGAAATTTGATCAGACTCTGTAAACAAATCATCACATGAAGCTGTATTAGATGAGAGGTTAGAAAATGAAGGTTGAACTTCAGTTGTTGATCTTGTATAGTGATCAGCATTGATTAGAGGATTCTCCTCGTCTTCATTTAGTTCAGGTATTTCATCTGAACTGAGTGTTAACCTGGATACAGGTCTATTAATGATCTGATCTACCCACTCGGGAATATCTTGTCTCGCAAGCACCTCCTTATATCGGTCTAAACTGGTTTGAACGGAATGTTCATAGTTATCGAGATCAGATTCTGTTAGACGTAAGTGGTCTGAGACAGTATGACCGATTTGGAGTAAATTCCTGTGGGACTCGATTACAGTCTTGATATGACCATATTTTTGGATGGCGTACCTTATGTAACTTGCTAGTCTATAGACGTCACCTGGGTCAGTTTCGACACAGAAATGACATTTCATAAGCAGTTTTCCTAAGGGACGTTGAAGAGCTGTCAAGAATCTTGCATTCCTTTCTAAAGGATTCATTCTTGCGGTAAATTGAGCCTGATAGGGCTTATGTAGCTAGTGGTATAGCTATGTTGTCTGCTCCTTGATGCAGAGCAGGTATAAGTATTGACAGCCTAATATTTCTTGAGGCTGGTTGTAATTTACCTCGTTTAGAGGTTAGCTACCTACCTAATACCCCCTCCCCGCTCAGCTCGTTGTCGCCGTGTGGGGGCTTCGTGGGTGGCTGCCGGAGTGTGATGCTCCTTAGGACAGTCCTCTGTCCTTTTCTAGCCTTGTGCTCCTGCTGCCGTCCTCTCCAATTCTGCTGGGCACCTTTTCCTTTTCCTTCTGTTTCGTTTTTCTCCCCCCTCTTCTCCTATCTGCTTGCCGTTTCCTGCCGACCTTTTGCTCGTTCTGGTTCTTCCATGGACTTCTTCTATTTTGACGCCCGGGTGCTTGAGGAGGCATACTCATGCACCCGTAGAACTGCAGTACCCGACGTCGAGAGCGAGGGGAACCTTTTATTGTCAATCCCCACTTCGTCACTGAACCCGATCTCGACGGACTGTCGGTTTCTTAAGGTGGCGTTTGTGGGGCGTATACTCACGACGCACCCCTAGGAGGCCCCGACAAGATCGGCGATAGCTTCTTGTTGGGTGTCCTGCCTCTAATTGTGGCTCCATGGTGGGTGTGGGGGCACATTCGTGAGTGAATTCTTCTTTTCGTCAAGATGATAACCCCTGTTTCGGCTACTTCTGGCTTACCTTCTCAGGCTCGTGGGGTGGGCGACCAAGCCCCCGAGTCGGTCCGTATTGGAAGACCGGGCTCTGTAGCCTCAGCTGCATTGGGCCCCGACCTTGCTCCTCCTTTGGCCTCTCTGACTCCTTCCCCTGGCTCCCCTCCCTTCTCTGTGGTTGGGTCGAGCCCCAAGCCCCCAGTGGTGACTACCTCGTCCCCTGGCGCGGCTCCTTCTCTAGTTGTAACTACTGCGCCTTTTAACCCCTCTCTCTCTGGGGGTTCTCACCGCCGTCCTCGTCACGGCCGCCCTCGCTCGATTCCTTCCAGTTCTGCTAGCTATCAAGCCTTGTTTGGTCCCGCTTCGTGGGCCAAATATTTTGATCTCCTCCCTCTTGATTCTGCGCCTCCTGACGATTTCTCCCTTCATCGACATCTCATTGATTCCGTGGATGCCTCCATTACTTTCAACCCCACTCGTCTCGGTACACGTGTCGTTGCTGCTCCTTCTCAGGATGCTGCTTCCCGCTTGGCTGCCTTATCCTGCCTTGGCGAGACCCCCGTTCGGGTCTCGAAGAACGCTCAGTTGAATGCCAGTGTTGGCACTATTTTGCTCCCGCCCCATGTTGCAACCGGTGTTCGGGACCTGCGCGACTGCCACGACGATATTCGACATATCCTCGCTGCCCAGGGCCATTCTATTCTCCAGGTGGACACGTTTACTCGTCCCCCTCGTGGTACTCGCCGTCAACCCCTCCGGGTTGTAAAGATTACCTTTGATGGTAGGACCCTTCCGCCCTCTGTCATTCTTGCTGGTGCCAGGTGCTCTGTCCAGGAGTACATTCCTTCTCCTCGGCTCTGCAACAAGTGCTGGAGGTTTGGGCATGGTGCCCTCCGCTGCTCCGGGACTGTCTCTCTCTGTCCTTTGTGTGGTGGCGAAGGTCACTCTAAGTCGGAGTGCACTTCTCTCCAGGCTCGTTGCCTCAACTGCGGTGAGGCCCATCCTACCTTCTCCCGTGCGTGTGTCCATTACAAGCTTGAGGCGGCCGTCCTCAACCTGAAGCACCGGGAGCGTTTATCTTTTCCTGAGGCGAGGCGCCAGGTTCGCCGGCTCCCGCCTTATGCTAATATCTCTTATGCTCGCGTGTTGCGCTCTTCCTCTCCTCGTCCTTCCCGCCTTCCTCAGACTCACAACCGTTTCCGGGCCTTGGACCCTGATGCGCCCACTGCCCCCTCCTCTGTTCCTTTGGGTTCTCTCCCGAAGGATCCTCCTCCTGGTCCTCTGTCTGGGGTTCCCCTTCCTTCTACCCGGTCTGTCGTGTCTTCTGTGTCTTCTTCCTCGTCCCCCTCCGATCCTCCTTCCCATCCTCTTCCTCCATCTATCGGCTCTCCCCACCGCCTGTCGGTGCGGGCGGATGTCCATCGCTCTCCTAACGGCCGTCGTGTGTGCTCTCGTTCGGCTTCTCCTGTTGAGACACTGGAATCCGTTGCCCGGTACGTAGTTGCTGGGACACCGGTCTCTTTAAGTCAGAAGCGTAAGCCTGGCTCCTCTCCTTCCTCTTCCCCGGCGGGTAAGAAGGCTTCGCTTTCTTCCTCAACTCCTCCTTCTGGCTCTGTTGCTCCTTCCCCTCCCGTTTCAGTGCTTGCGCCCCCTGTTCCTGCTATGGAGGTTTCTTTGGCCCCTGCTTCCCTTTCAGTTACTGCTCTTGCTGGGGTGCGCTCCCCTCTTTCTACTCCCCCTCCTCCTGCTGCTGTCCTTGACGGCTCCTCTCCGTTGTCTCCTCCTCTTCCTCCTCCTCCTCCTCCTCCGGACCCTTCCCGCCCACCTCTGATCTGTTCTCCCGTTTCCTTCCCTCCGTCTTTGCTCAGTTTACCCATGCCCCCTAACCCTGACTTTGCTGACCCTGATCCCGACCCTGATATTCTTTAACGTGCTCTGTTGCTCTTTCGCCTTTGTTTCTTCCTTGTTCTCTGTTTTTGTCCTTTCTCTTCTCGTCGTTGTCCATTCTTCAATGGAACGTTCGAGGTTATTACGCCAATTTCCTCGAACTCCAACTTCTGATTTCGCGGTTTTCGCCCCTTTGTGTCTGTCTCCAGGAGCCAATGCTTGGTGCTCGTCCTGGTCGTTTTCGTGGCTATTCCTTTCTCTCCCCCCCCCCCAGCCATTGCTGGAGCTTCTAATTCTTCTGCTCTCTTGATTCGGGCTGATGTTCCCTTTGTTCCTTTACTTTTTCCTTCGCCTCTCCATTGTTCTGCTGCTCGTATCTTTGTGGGGAAATGGTACACAGTTTGTTCCATTTATCTCCCCCCGAGTGTCCCGCTCTCTCTTCCTGATTTGAAACACCTCCTGGACTCCTTGCCGGAGCCTGTGCTCCTGCTGGGTGACTTCAATTGTCGTCATTCTCTTTGGGGTGACGTTCTGACGAATACCCGGGGTCGCCTCCTTGAGCCGTTTCTCCTCTCTTCTTCCCTGTCTCTTCTGAATTCTGGTGAGCCCACTCATTTGGACTCTCGGACTCGCACCCTTTATTGTCTTGATCTTTCTCTCTGCTCTTCTTCTCTTTACTTAGATTTCACGTGGCAGGTTCTTGATGACCTCCATGGAAGTGATCATTTCCCCATCCTTGTTTCCTTTTTCTCTTTTCGCCCTTCCCTCTCTTTCCCTAGGTGGCAGTTTGCTAAGGCAGACTGGACCCTATTTACCCTCAGTGCTGCTCTCCCTGACCTCTCCCTTCTGCCTCTCTCTCGCGCTCTCCTTCTTTTTCATGACACTTTCTTCAACGCTGCCCTCCGCTCTATTCCTCGCTCTTCCTCTCGGGGTCCACGGAAGTGCGTTCCCTGGTGGAATGCGGAATGTGCTCGGGCTGTCCGCTGTAAGCGTGCAGCCTGGAAGAGGCACCGCCGTAGGCAGACGACCGATTCTTTTCTTTTCTTTCGGAAAGCGAGTGCGGTGGCCCGTAGGGCCATCCGTACGGCTAAACGTGAATGTTGGGCGTCTTATGTCTCAACAATTACGTCCGAGACCCCTCTGGCCCAGATCTGGAAGCGTATCCGCAAGATAGCGGGTAAGTTCGTTCCCGATGTTTCACCGGTCCTTCACCTCCATGATACTCTTGTGGCGGACCCGTTGCAGGTCGCTTCCGAACTGGGTTCCCACTTTTCTTCTGTTAGCTCTGGTCTTCATCTTCCCCAATCTTTCCTTCTTCGTAAACCTGTCCTTGATTCTTGTCCTTTAGATTTCTGCACTCATCTACAGCTTCCCTATAATGATCCCTTCTCTCTCTCTGAACTTCGTTCTGCCCTGGCCCTCTGCGGTTCTACGGCGGCGGGCTCCGATGGTATTCATTATGAGATGCTTCGCCATCTCCCTCCGAGCACGTCTCAGTATTTACTGAGTCTGTATAATCGGATCTGGGAGTCGTCGTCAGTCCCTGAGGACTGGCTCGATGCCGTTGTCCTCCCTGTTCGCAAACCGGGATCTCTGGGTACTTCCCCTAAGGACTTTCGCCCTATTGCTCTCACAAGTTGTGTCTGCAAACTCTTTGAACGTATGGTTAACGTTCGTCTGATGTGGTTCCTGGAACACCATCACCTCCTCTCCCCTTCTCAATTTGGTTTCCGCAAGTGCCGCAGCACGACAGATGTCCTGGTGAACTTGGAGGTCTATATTCGTACTGCTTTTGCTGCGAAGACCTCCGTTGTTGCCGTCCTTTTTGACCTAGAAAAGGCTTACGACACAACTTGGCGTTATCATATCCTATCTCAACTTCATTCGTTTGGCCTTCGTGGTCATCTCCCTCTCTTTCTCCGCAGCTTCCTCTCTCGTCGTTCCTTTCGGGTGCGCCTTGGTACCGCTCTCTCTCCCTCTTTTCAGCAATACGAAGGTGTGCCCCAGGGTAGTGTTCTGAGCACTACTCTTTTTCTTGTTGCCCTCAATGGTCTTCTTTCCTCTCTTCCTTCTGGTGTCTTCTCCGCTCTCTATGTCGATGATCTTACCCTTTGTTGTCAGGGTGATGATTCGCCTCTCCTTCAACGCCGGCTTCAACTTGCAATTGATGCCGTGTCGTCTTGGGCCACAGGTCATGGCTTCAAGTTCTCTACTTATAAGACTTGTGCCATGACTTTTACGCGGAAACGGGTTGTTCTTCGTCCCTCTTTGTCACTTTATGGTCATCCCCTTGAATACAAAGATTCCGCGAAGCTTTTGGGGTTATTCCTTGACACTCGTTTGTCTTGGTCTCCCCATATCTCTTACCTCCGTGTTGAGTGCTCTAAGGCCCTTACCCTCCTTCGGGTCTTGTCCCATACTTCTTGGGGGGCAGATAGGCGCACTCTCCTTGCTTTACATTCCTCTCTCGTCCTGTCTAAGCTCGATTATGGTTGCCCTGCTTACTCGTCTGCTTCTCCTTCTACTCTTCGCCGTCTTGATGCTTTGCACCATACTGGGTTGCGCCTCAGTTCTGGTGCCTTTCGTTCGACTCCCATCCTTAGCTTATATGTTAACACTGGCTTCCTGTCTCTCCAGGACCGCCGTGATCGCTACTGTCTTCGCTATCTTGCGCGGTCCTTGCAACATCCTTCCTCTCGCCCCTGTCGTGCTTTAACTTTTACCCCTCCTGCGGTTCCTGTTCCTCTTCACCACCTCCCTCTTTCTGTCTGGTTATCTCGCCTACAGGATTCTCTCTCCGTTCGTATTTCTGATGTTTCTCCTCGTGTTGTTCCTTCTTTGCCCCCGTGGAGGGTCCCTCTTCCGCGGTTTTGTACTTCCTTGACCCGTATCACTAAAGCTTTTACCCCTCCTACGGTTCTAAAACGCCTTTTCCTTGAACACTTTTCTTCTCACTCCCGCTCCGTTTCTGTCTTCACCGATGGGTCTAAGTCAGCGGACGGTGTTGGCTACTCTGTTGTTTTTCCTGATCGCACTTATATGTGTCGCTTGCCTCCGGAGACTAGCATCTTTACAGCGGAACTTTATGCTATTCTCTATGCTCTTCGTCTCCTGCTTTCTCGTTGTCAGTCTTCCTTTGTGGTTGTTGTTGACTCTCGTAGTGCCCTCATGGCTCTCGGGTCCTTTAATCCGGTTCATCCAGTAGTTGTCGAGATCCAGCATTGGCTGTTTCTCGTTCACAGTAAATTTAAGTCGGTTGAGTTTTGTTGGGTTCCCAGCCATATTGGTGTGTCTTTAAATGAGCGTGCGGATGCTGCTGCTAAGGAAGCTGTCCGCTCTTGTCCCATCTCTCGTAAAGGCATTCCGTATTCTGACTTTTACCCGGTTATCCATTCCTCAGTCCTTACCCGTTGGCAGGCTTCTTGGTTGTCTGTTACTGGTAACAAGCTACGTACTCTTAAATGTTGTGTTTCCTCGTGGCCGTCCTCCTTCCACCGTAACCGGCGGTGGGAAACAGCTCTGGCGAGGTTGCGTATTGGCCATACTCGCTTAACCCATGGTCACTTGATGGAGCGCCGCCCTGCTCCTTATTGTGCTAGTTGCATTGTCCCTCTTACGGTCGTGCATGTCCTTCTTGAATGTCCTGACTTCCAGGACAAGCGTGTGTTTTGCTTTCTGACCGCCCATCGCGGTCACCTGTCCCTCGATAGAATTCTTGGTGACTCGGATACTTTTGATATCGTTCGCCTTATGCGTTTTTGTTCTCGTATTGGCATCCTTGGTGATATTTAGCGCCCTCTGATTATTTGATGGTGCTACATAGCCTTCCTGGTTTGGTGCCTTCTTTTGATAATTACTTACTTACTTACCTACCTAATAATAAGCAACTAAGATTTGAGTGGTACCTTGGTCTCACTACAGGTGTTCCTCAGCTTAGCTCTTCTAAATCAGCCTCGGATGGGTAGTGGACTTACAGTAACACTCAAAGACATACATAGAAATATGTAATAAAATAATTACACAATAAATGGTTAATCCCACCCTTGATAGGGTCAGCACAAAAGAATAATATATGTGTCACTAACTAGCTCAAGCCTAGTCGTGTGAATTTCTACTTGAGAAACTACAACTAGATTTAGTCTGTGCTTGTGCCAAATTCAACACAATCACAGCCTAAATTGCTACCTACCTGAGGTTGGCAAAGATTATATTATGGTGCAGTAATGTGCAAATAATTGTGCTGTGTTTTTGGGTTTTTTGTATTTTATATAATATACACTTGTGTAATTATGTGTATAAGAAATTAAATGAACACAAAGGAATTAATTGTGTTTGGCAAGTATTCTACTGCCGTAAATATTATCTAACTCCTGAATGTACTCCTAATTGTGGAATAAAATGTTATCAGGGTTAGTAATGATTAACTAGTATGAGATCAGTAATTTATATTAGTATACTGGATCCCTAAATGTTAATGATCCACTGACTTGAGTGAATCCATAATTATAACATGGATTCAGGCTATAATGGACAGTCTGCTGACAGCCATATATTGAAACATTGGTATAGCCTAAATGGTTAACACTTAATTGGTGTTAGTGATTAATATAAGGTTATGAGCTGTTGCTCTTGGTGACCTAAGGGTTCTACTTCAGTATGAAGTGTAGGTCTAAATGTTGTGGGTAATTGGTTATGACCCACTAAAGCTATGTATAAGGTAGCTGTGTTAGTGTGATCTAGGCTAACTGATGTGTTACACTGTTAGTTGACACAATTAATTAAATAGTTAGTCTAGCTTCTATCACACAAGGATTAGTTATTAATGGTTAATATTTTAATTATAAATTTAATGCCTATCCGGTTCGAAGGACCATAATGTGGGATATTTGGGCTTGATTCTGATTAATTAATAATTAAAGTTGTAAATTAAATTGCGAAGGACCACCCGCTTTTAAAGTAAAGAGGGAAACTGAGAATTTCAGATCATTAGATAAAATTCTAGAGAAAACCAGTGACTATGGATATAACTAGAAAATATGATCATAAGAATAATTAATGGGCTGTATTATTAATGAAACAAAACTCAAACACCTACATTGGGGGGTTATTACTGGAGGTAAGTACGTCCAGGAATCAGTGTGGTTCGTTCACTAATTCAATTAATAATAATCTAATCCTATAAATAATGCTGAATATAATATCATTCACATCAAGAAGAACATGAATATGAGCATAGTAATGAGTTACAGTAAATCACACATTAATATCAAACATTCTGAATGAATCAAATTGCAAGGAAATGGATAAAAAAGAAATAAGCCTTAGCTTGTAGCAGATTCCTTTAGATAACCATAGAAGTCCTCTTAATCTCCAGGTCCGGTACACTGACGAATGGTACGGTTCAACATGGAGAAGGCAGCAGGAGGAATTCTTCTCTCGGGCTGCAAGATAAATAACTACCAGTAGCAATTGATTTAACTACTCAATTCATATTCAAAAATATTAATATCTACAGATGGAATTCTAATCACCTGTTATTAGGTGTTATCCCGCGGCTTCACGAACAATCACCCGGCTATTATTAGACCTGTAAATGATGCATCAAATAAAGGGTACTTAGCTGTGGGCACTGTATAAGTATTAAGATTGCCGTAATATCGCATCCCAGGCTCCGGTGAACCTATCCTGGAGAATGATGCGTTTCAAGCTGGCTGATCACGTGTCGTCAGGAACCAAGTCTAGGGTTCCCTCATTTAACACCAGCACTAGTTGAAGATATTATCTGCAAGGTCATTCACACCTCACAGTGGCGGCTTTCATCTGAGGATGGATAACACCTGTCCTATTTGCTGGACAATGTCGTCTTTTATGAGTACGGTAAGCGCAACTTTGCCTCCTTTCGGCTCTGCACGTGTCCGCGTACTGAGGGGCATGGCGTCCCTCCAACCCACGCCGAGTCGACGTTCATAACACAAATTATTGTCACGAACATTAATATTTCTCGCATTCGCGCTTGAAACTCTAAAGGCTGGACGGGTTTATTATTTAGAGGAACAAATTATTATTATTTACCAATTTAAGAATAGTAAATATATAAGGGAGAGGAATTAATGTCTCCCCATGGCATTCATTGATGACGTTAACTCTATCGCGAGGTAGACGCTATGATTCTAATGCTCTATTCGGCTTTTAGTTAGAGAACAATTCGTCTGCAATCAGTTGTCATACAGAATGCTTTAATTATGGAGAATCGCTGACGCAATACTGGCGTCAGGTGACGTGAGAATTCTAGCCTAATGCACAGATGAATTATTAGTACATGAGAATTCTACGAGTTGTTAATTTTACTTACTACAATATTTAGTATGGTTAGTAATAAGTAATGAGAATACAACAATGCTGTATTCGATGTTGGAAATATCCAACATAACTCCGGGGGGCGGATTCTAGGGTTGCAGTGTACTGTGTCGTACTGACCTATCCCGAAGTGGTATTAAGATTAATACATTAGTATGTTAATATGTTAGTATGTTAGTACACACATAACGAACCTCCCGGATTTATCAAGGACTTACAAGAATTTGAGTCTTGCTATTTACATGTCAACTGAAACATGTTGTTTGTAGCCTACACAATATTTATAGAATTCAACTCTCCCAATTTAAACTAACAGAATCTACGGTGATGCGATATCCTGGGTCATAGTGACGTGTAATGTTTCGTTACGTGATATCACATCGTAGTATCATCACAGTTATCTAAGTGAGATGTGAAGGAAATTACTCTTGTTCAGAGTTGTAATAGGCATGCAGTTTCCCTTAGTGGAAACATGCATGAAATAATGAAACATTAAATGATTAAGTTATCGGTAATCAGGAACACTCTAAAGCTCACAATAAACTCAACAACTAGGGTCGCAGTGACATGTAATAGTGCATTACGTAGCTGCTGAATCGTAGGTAAACTCAGAATAAGTTCCTAAGAACTGATAACACTATTGTATGATTATACAGTAAAGTATTATTAGTCATTTAAGATCAAGGAGACTATGACACTACAGTAAGGTCACTGTCTAGGGTCGCTGTAATTGTAACTATTGAGTTACTAGACAATAACATCACGCAGCATCACGATCACCTCAAATTCAAATGAGGAAATTGAATTAAATGTGCACTGCCGTGCAGTAGTCATGCTGACTGATGGTACAACTAATTTGCTAACTAGCTAAAATAATAGAAACTAGAGAACTGAAAAGTTTATTCATTAAAATCAAGGAAAATTCTGAGTCGACGGTGAGATTAGTAGCCTAGTCATTCTGACTTATGAGCTAATTAAATGGCAGCTCATAGGCTTGACACTGTAAACTGGTTAATACGAAATCACCTTTAAATGAATTTGGGTTTGTTAAATCAGTCTCTATAAGTATAGTCAACTGTAATTAATGGTGAGTACAGATTAGGCTAGTACTCAGTTGACACTACTAAAGTCCCTAAACCTACCTAAATAAATGGTTTGAATTTCTAACCTACCTAAGTGAGGGACTAAGCTAATTGTGAGCAAAATGTACTCGAATTAACATTGTGAGCAGTATTGAGCTCATTAACAGGTCGAGTTATATTGAACTCGTGAACATGGTGAGCTACAGTGAGCTCGTCAGCAGTGCTGACAGGGTGAGTTACAGTGAACTCGTCAACAGTGTTGACAGGGTGAGCTACATTGAGCTCGTTAGCAGTGCTAACAGGGTGAGTTGCAGTGAACTCGTCAACAGTGTTGACAGGGTGAGCTACATTGAGCTCGTTAGCAGTGCTAACAGGGTGAGTTGCAGTGAACTCGTCAACAGTGTTGACAGGGTGAGCTACATTGAGCTCGTTAGCAGTGCTAACAGGGTGAGTTGCAGTGAACTCGTCAACAGTGTTGACAGGGTGAGCTACAGTGAGCTCGTTAGCAGTGCTAACAGGGTGAGTTGCAGTGAACTCATCAACAGTGTTGACAGGGTGAGCTCGTTAACAGTTAACAGGGTGAGTTCAGTGAACTCGCCAACAGTGTTGACAGGGTGAGCTACAGTGAGCTCGTTAGCAGTGCTAACGGTGAGCTGCAGTGAGCTCGTTAACAGTTAACAGGGTGAGTTCAGTGAACTCGAATTAACGAGGTGGAGTTTTGTCATTCAATTGTCATGGCGAGCAATATTAAGCTCGTACGCATGGTGAACAAGCACTCATATTATAACGTTAATTCTAGGGTGAGCTGTATTAAGCTCATGAAGCATGTTAATTTACAATGCTAATGTTTAACGGTAATGCATTAAACATATTAGTTCTCTGGAAATTCACTTACATGTTAGTAAGTTTGCAAGTTTGTTCGTGTTGTGCTCCTACACTAAATAAGCAGAAACGAAAGAAAAACAACTCAAACAATTAATGCAAGTATTTATCACTAACTCTTAGTGCAGAAAACATGGTATTAAGAAGGTTTTCTTGGCAAACCTTTAAGCGCAAGTATAGTGGACCAGTGATCCTAGTGAATTTTATCACTAAATTCAGGAAATGCCAGTGGCATTAAGTGCTAGATTCTCTACCCTAGCATTATTAATTCCTAGGGAGTACTAGATTCTCTAGCCTAACATTACAATTTAACTAGGAAGACTGAGTGTGGTCAATTACTACTTGTCGAGAATAATTCTAGGTCTGCAGTGAATTCAATGGCTTGGTCGCTGTGACTTGTACTTGTTTGAGTACGGACCATTGGTTTTCACTGAAAGCTATGAAACATCTCGGCGAGTATCAATTGCACCACATTCAATCTGAGTTTATTACTCAGCTGCATTTCTCCTTTTAGCTTGTTGCTGGAGAATTGATTTACTGCTGACTAATTTATTATTGTTGGCAGGCTTAGGCTTGTTCACATTCAGAACTTTACCAGTAAGTAGGTAGCCTCCTGCAGATTGGAGCATGTTCATTCCCAATCGTTTAATATGTCCAGTTATGAACTGGTAATAGTAGTCGGCTCCTACTAGTACATCTACATTGTTAAGGCGGTCAGACATTAACTTGTTGTCAGCTAAATTAATTTCACGTTCCTGCAGGAAGTGGGCTGTGTACCCCAGACCCTTAATGTTTAAGTCTAAAGGTATTTGATCTACAACAATGGCTTGGACAGCCTTGGCATGACTACCTAGTCGTACAAGCGGTTGAACTACTGAGTATTCATGGGTTCCTCGATTTATCATGAACCCTGACAAGTTTAATTTTACCTGTCCTATTGGTTGTAAATTAAGTGCCTCTGCTGCTCTTTGAGTAATGAAAGTTCTCTGGGAACCTTGGTCAAATAGTCCACGTATGGTGATCTTGGTTCCTCTGTTCTTCACTTGAAGTTGGGCAGTAGGCAAGGCAGCATCCACTTGAGATGCTTGTGAAGTTACGCTGTACACATCTCGCACCTTGCAACACTGTACTGGTGTAGATTCTCTACGTCCTATTCTAGGATTGACATAATTAGTCCTAACTAATTTGCACAGTGCAGCATGATGCTTGCCCCTTCTACACCTATTGCAGGTGTTCAGTGGGGTGTCACAGCTGTTAACATTATGTGGTTTGAGACACCTAGTACATTTGTGTAACTGTTTGAGTCGTCTGACTCTTGTGTCTCTATTAGGATAATTAGTACATTTGTACAGAGAATGTTTTTGATTGCAAAACAAGCACATTCCCCATCCTACAGATCGTTTAGGGGTTACCGGTTTAGGTAAAACAGTATTTGCAGGTTGTGATGGTTTTGCTGCTTGCATTTGCTTGTTATTTATTCTCTTGTGAGTACTTGGTGTACTCTGGGGAACCATTAACAGGCTCTTGGGAGTGCTCTTTGGACTATTAGGTCTCTTAGGAGCACCTGTGGGACTCTTAGGTCTCACTGATGAATCAGTGTTTGACTGATTTTGGTTACATGGATTATTAGCAGTGCTCTTTGGACTATTAGGTCTCTTAGGAGCACCTGTGGGACTCTTAGGCCTCACTGATGAATCAGTATTTGACTGATTGTTGTTACATTGAGTATTAGCACCTTGGTTTCCAAGTGACAGTGTCACTTTAGGAGTTTCAGGCAAGGAAACTGATGTAGGTACAGTTTTGGTGCATTCAGATTTAGCATTAATTGCTTGGTCTGCTGACTGATTGCTCATATTACGCAAACATGTAAATATATCCTGCATTGACAGGGTATTACTATTCTGGCATACATATAATTTATTAAGTGTGTCACCAGACAATTTTCTCTGGATGATAATTTTAGTCATCCACTCAGTAGTTGGGTGATCCACCTCTTTACTGAAAGAATTTATCAGTGACTCAAGCTGAAAACTAAAGTCTTGTAAAGAGTCAACTGATTGCTCTGGTGAAGATAAATTTAATAATTGATCCACAAGGATTATAATAGTCTTCTTATTGTCAGCACTTACTTTAGAAGGCTGTTGGGAGCAATTGTGACCATTACTTGTGTTGCTTAAGGCTTCTTGTTTAGCCCCAGCTTTGATTACAGCTTCGGCTGCTGCTGCAGCATTAGCTTTATCATTTTCTGGTTCAGATTCACTGACTATTGCAGCTTCACTTGTTTCTCTGGGTTCTGGTAATAAGCTAGTTAATTCAGAAGTCTTATGTATTGAACTTATAGAATCCAGGGAACATTGAGAAGAGTGGTCTGAAATTTGATCAGACTCTGTAAACAAATCATCACATGAAGCTGTATTAGATGAGAGGTTAGAAAATGAAGGTTGAACTTCAGTTGTTGATCTTGTATAGTGATCAGCATTGATTAGAGGATTCTCCTCGTCTTCATTTAGTTCAGGTATTTCATCTGAACTGAGTGTTAACCTGGATACAGGTCTATTAATGATCTGATCTACCCACTCGGGAATATCTTGTCTCGCAAGCACCTCCTTATATCGGTCTAAACTGGTTTGAACGGAATGTTCATAGTTATCGAGATCAGATTCTGTTAGACGTAAGTAGTCTGAGACAGTATGACCGATTTGGAGTAAATTCCTGTGGGACTCGATTACAGTCTTGATATGATCATATTTTTGGATGGCGTACCTTATGTAACTTGCTAGTCTATAGACGTCACCTGGGTCAGTTTCGACACAGAAATGACATTTCATAAGCAGTTTTCCTAAGGGACGTTGAAGAGCTGTCAAGAATCTTGCATTCCTTTCTAAAGGATTCATTCTTGCGGTAAATTGAGCCTGATAGGGCTTATGTAGCTAGTGGTATAGCTATGGTCTGCTCCTTGATGCAGAGCAGGTATAATTATTGACAGCCTGATAGGGCTTATGTAGCTAGTGGTATAGCTATGTTGTCTGCTCCTTGATGCAGAGCAGGTATAAGTATTGACAGCCTAATATTTCTTGAGGCTGGTTGTAATTTACCTCATTTAGAGGTTAGCTACCTACCTAATAATAAGCAACTAAGATTTGAGTGGTACCTTGGTCTCACTACAGGTGTTCCTCAGCTTAGCTCTTCTAAATCAGCCTCGGATGGGTAGTGGACTTTCAGTAACACTCAAAGACATACATAGAAATATGTAATAAAATAATTACACAATAAATGGTTAATCCCACCCTTGATAGGGTCAGCACAAAAGAATAATATATGTGTCACTAACTAGCTCAAGCCTAGTCGTGTGAATTTCTACTTGAGAAACTACAACTAGATTTAGTCTGTGCTTGTGCCAAATTCAACACAATCAAAGCCTAAATTGCTACCTACCTGAGGTTGGCAAAGATTATATTATGGTGCAGTAATGTGCAAATAATTGTGCTGTGTTTTTGTTTTTTTTGTATTTTATATAATATACACTTGTGTAATTATGTGTATAAGAAATTAAATGAACACAAAGGAATTAATTGTGTTTGGCAAGTATTCTACTGCCGTAAATATTATCTAACTCCTGAATGTACTCCTAATTGTGGAATAAAATGTTATCAGGGTTAGTAATGATTAACTAGTATGAGATCAGTAATTTATATTAGTATACTGGATCCCTAAATGTTAATGATCCACTGACTTGAGTGAATCCGTAATTATAACATGGATTCAGGCTATAATGGACAGTCTGCTGACAGCCATATATTGAAACATTGGTATAGCCTAAATGGTTAACACTTAATTGGTGTTAGTGATTAATATAAGGTTATGAGCTGTTGCTCTTGGTGACCTAAGGGTTCTACTTCAGTATGAAGTGTAGGTCTAAATGTTGTGGGTAATTGGTTATGACCCACTAAAGCTATGTATAAGGTAGCTGTGTTAGTGTGATCTAGGCTAACTGATGTGTTACACTGTTAGTTGACACAATTAATTAAATAGTTAGTCTAGCTTCTATCACACAAGGATTAGTTATTAATGGTTAATATTTTAATTATAAATTTAATGCCTATCCGGTTCGAAGGACCATAATGTGGGATATTTGGGCTTGATTCTGATTAATTAATAATTAAAGTTGTAAATTAAATTGCGAAGGACCACCCGCTTTTAAAGTAAAGAGGGAAACTGAGAATTTCAGATCATTAGATAAAATTCTAGAGAAAACCAGTGACTATGGATATAACTAGAAAATATGATCATAAGAATAATTAATGGGCTGTATTATTAATGAAACAAAACTCAAACACCTACATTGGGGGGTTATTACTGGAGGTAAGTACGTCCAGGAATCAGTGTGGTTCGTTCACTAATTCAATTAATAATAATCTAATCCTATAAATAATGCTGAATATAATATCATTCACATCAAGAAGAACATGAATATGAGCATAGTAATGAGTTACAGTAAATCACACATTAATATCAAACATTCTGAATGAATCAAATTGCAAGGAAATGGATAAAAAAGAAATAAGCCTTAGCTTGTAGCAGATTCCTTTAGATAACCATAGAAGTCCTCTTAATCTCCAGGTCCGGTACACTGACGAATGGTACGGTTCAACATGGAGAAGGCAGCAGGAGGAATTCTTCTCTCGGGCTGCAAGATAAATAACTACCAGTAGCAATTGATTTAACTACTCAATTCATATTCAAAAATATTAATATCTACAGATGGAATTCTAATCACCTGTTATTAGGTGTTATCCCGCGGCTTCACGAACAATCACCCGGCAATTATTAGACCTGTAAATGATGCATCAAATAAAGGGTACTTAGCTGTGGGCACTGTATAAGTATTAAGATTGCCGTAATATCGCATCCCAGGCTCCGGTGAACCTATCCTGGAGAATGATGCGTTTCAAGCTGGCTGATCACGTGTCGTCAGGAACCAAGTCTAGGGTTCCCTCATTTAACACCAGCACTAGTTGAAGATATTATCTGCAAGGTCATTCACGCCTCACAGTGGCGGCTTTCATCTGAGGATGGATAACACCTTTCCTATTTGCTGGACAATGGCGTCTTTTATGAGTACGGTAAGCGCAACTTTGCCTCCTTTCGGCTCTGCACGTGTCCGCGTACTGAGGGGCATGGCGTCCCTCCAACCCACGCCGAGTCGACGTTCATAACACAAATTTTTGTCACGAACATTAATATTTCTCGCATTCGCGCTTGAAACTCTAAAGACTGGACGGGTTTATTATTTAGAGGAACAAATTATTATTATTTACCAATTTAAGAATAGTAAATATATAAGGGAGAGGAATTAATGTCTCCCCATGGCATTCATTGATGACGTTAACTCTATCGCGAGGTAGACGCTATGATTCTAACGCTCTATTCGGCTTTTAGTTCGAGAACAATTCGTCTGCAATCAGTTGTCATACAGAATGCTTTAATTATGGAGAATCGTATTTAATTCTCACACAAATTGGATATAATGTGTTTACTGTAAGGAAATCTGACGCAATACTGGCGTCAGGTGACGTGAGAATTCTAGCCTAATGCACAGATGAATTATTAGTACATGAGAATTCTACGAGTTGTTAATTTTACTTACTACAATATTTAGTATGGTTAGTAATAAGTAATGAGAATACAACAATGCTGTATTCGATGTTGGAAATATCCAACACTGTTGCTTGGAGCGGCCTGCAGGCCCACATACCCACCACAGCCCAGTTGGTCCGGCACTCCTTGGAGGAATAAATCTAGTTTCCTCTTGAAGATGTCCACGGTTGTTCCGGCAATATTACTTATGCTTGCTGGGAGGATGTTGAACAACCGCGGACCTCTGATGTTTATACAGTGTTCTCTGATTGTGCCTATGGCACTTCTGCTCTTCATTGGTTCTATTCTGCATTTTCTTCCATATCGTTCACTCCAGTACGTTGTTATTTTACTGTGCAGATTTGGTACTTGGCCCTCCAGTATCTTCAAGGTGTATATTATTTGATATCTCTCTCGTCTTCTTTCTAGTGAGTACATTTGGAGGGCTTTGAGACGATCCCAATAATTTAAGTGCTTTATTGCGTGTATGCGTGCCGTATATGTTCTCTGTATTCCCTCTATTTCAGCAATCTCTCCTGCT
Source organism: Procambarus clarkii (assembly GCF_040958095.1). NCBI lineage: Eukaryota > Metazoa > Arthropoda > Malacostraca > Decapoda > Cambaridae > Procambarus > Procambarus clarkii. Next base: position 45,221,321 of record NC_091172.1, on the reverse strand, counting down.
CTGAAGGGGGAAGTGAGTACTGAGCAGTACTCAAGACGGGACAACACAAGTGACTTGAAGAGTACAACCATTGTGATGGGATCCCTGGATTTGAAAGTTCTCATAATCCATCCTATCATTTTTCTGGCTGTCGCAATATTTGCTTGGTTATGCTCCTTAAACGTTAGGTCGTCAGACATTATTATTCCCAAATCCTTTACATGCTGTTTTCCTACTATGGGTACATTTGATTGTGTTTTATACCCTGTATTATCTTTAAGGTCCTCATTTTTACCATACCTGAGTACCTGGAATTTATCATTGTTAAACATCATGTTATTTTCTGATGCCCAGTCGAAAACTTTATTAATATCAACTTGAAGTTTTTCAGTGTCTTCAGCCGAGATAATTTTCATACTGATTTTTGTGTCATCTGCAAAGGATGATACGAAGCTGTGACTTGTATTTTTGTCTATATCTGATATGAGAATAAGGAAAAGCAGCGGTGCAAGGACTGTACCCTGAGGTACAGAGCTTTTAACTGCAATTGGACTAGATTTTATTTGGTTGACCGATACTCGCTGAGTCCTCTTTGACAGAAAACTGAGTATCCAGCGTCCTACTTTACCGGTTATTCCCATTGACTTCATTTTGTGTGCAATCACGCCATGGTCACATTTATCGAAATCCTTTGCGAAGTCCGTGTATATCACATCAGCATTCTGTTTTTCTTCTAATGCCTCAGTGACTTTGTCGTAGTGCTCAAGTAGCTGTGAGAGGCACGATCTTCCCGCTCGAAATCCATGAAAAGTCCGGTCTCCGTGAAATTGGTGACCGGACTCCTAATCACTCTCTCAAATACTTTTATGATGTGCGATGTTAGTGCAACTGGTCTATAATTCTTTGCCAATGCTTTGCTCCCTCCCTTGTGTAGAGGGGCTATGTCTGCTACTTTAAGTGCATCTGTTATCTCCCACGTGTCCAAGCTCTTCCTCCACACTATACTGAGTGCCTGTGCTACCGGCATTTTGCATTTCTTTATAAATATTGAATTCCATGAGTCTGGACCTGGGGCCTAGTGCATGGGCATGTTTTCAATCTTTTTCAAAATTTAGTGCGCTCGTGTTTATATCAATTATATATCCCGCATAAAGAAATTCTCTGGATCTTCCACTTTCATGTTGTTTATTGGAGTGCTAAACGTGTCCTCATACTGCTTTTTTAGGATTTCACTAATTTCTTTGTCATCCTCCGTGTATGAACCTTCACTTGTACGAATAGGTCCAATACTGGCAGTGGTTTTTGCTTTTGATTTCGCATATGAGAAGAAATATTTTGGATTTTTCTTTATTTCCTGAATTGCTTTCTGTTCTAACTGCCTTTCTTCAGTTTCATATGAGTGTTTCAATTTCCGCTCGACTTCTTCAATCTCCCTATATTTAATTATTCCTTCTTTGACGGTAAATTCGTGTCAGCATAAGCAGTTCCGTTATTTTTTTCCTGCGTTTATAGTGTCGTCTGCGTTCTCTTTCTACGTTGGATCTCTTTCTGGCTTTCCTCAAAGGAACATGTTTCAGACAGACTTGATACGCTTCTGAAGTCAGTTTTTCTATTCATTCTGTAGGACTTGTATTACTTAGAACAGTTTCCCATGGAATGTTTGTAAGTTCCCTGTTTATTATCTCCCAGTCTATCCTTTTATTATTAAAATTGAATTTACTGAATAGCCCCTCTCGCTTTATCAACGTTTTAGGTCTATTCTGAGTATTGATGGTCGTTTGCACTTCAATGAGCTTGTGATCTGAGTATGTGGTATCTGATATCGTAATGTCTCTGATAATGTCTTCATTGTTCGTAAAGACCAGATCTAGAATATTTTCATTTCTCGTTGGCTTCGATATCTGCTGATTGAGTGAAAATTTGTCACAGAATCTAAGTAGTTCTCTAATCTGTGGTTGGTTAGATCCTGATAGATTTCCTGGTATAATATTATTGTTTGCTATTTTCCACCTGAGACTAGGCATACCTTTTTAGTTATGTGTTGTATTTGGGTGCTGAATTTGAGTCTCTTGTCTAAGTATAGGCCAAGGAACTTTCCATAATTTTTATTCCTAATGTTTAAATTATCTATTGAAGCTGAATTGCATTTGTTGATTTGCTTCCAAATAAGATGTAGTAGGTCTTTTTTATGTTTAGTGTGAGTTTGTTGGTTGACATCCACAAATGAACTATTTTTAATTCATTGTTTACAACATTATTTAATATGAGTGGGTTGGGTCAGAGTAGATGAAAGTAGTATCATCAGCGAACAATATAGGTTTAAGCGTGTTAGAGACATTAGGCAGATTATTGATGCATGTAAGAAACAGGAGGGGTCCCCAGGATGCTGCTCTGTGGCACCTCAACGGTTAGTGATAGAGTGGGAGAATTTATATCATTGATGGGTACATATTGGTGTCTGTCACTAAGATAGGATCGAATATAGTTCAGGGCAAGGCCTCGGGTTTCATAATGGTAGAGTTTAAGTAAGAGATAGTTATGGTTAACAGTATCAAAAGTCTTTCTCAGGTCAATGAGGAGTCCAATCAGAAACTCACTTTTGTCAAGGGCTGAGTAGATTAAGTCAAACAGACTAACAATTGCATCACTGGTACTCTTTTGGGAGCGAAAGCCTAGGTTAACGAATTTATATCCTGTGTATTATTAAATTCAGATTCCTAGTTTATATTGTGGAGGGCATTTGTGAGATTGCCTATTGCTACTTCACTGTGTAACCTAATGGTAATTTTCTTGTTAGCTGGTGGTGTCATGGCCTTGGTTGCTATGAAGAAGATAGGATAGTGGTCAGTTGTTTTGTCAGTGATTACACCTGATGTAAGACGATGTTAGTCCATAAATGATCCAGGGTAGTAGCGGATGTTTGAGTGAATCGTATGGGCCTGGTGATTGCGGGATGACCATACAGGAATTCATACTGTTAAGGAAATAGCTACTTGAAGACTACCTTGTTTCACTAGGTCAATATTGAAGTCACCTCCCAGAACTATGGGATTATTGTTGAGTTTGTTGTTTATGATAAGATTCCTCAAGTTATCTGAGAATGCAGCCATGTTTGAATTGATAAATCTTTAGATGGATCCAATAGTCAAGGAGAATTTAAGGGATTTAATTGAAAATTGAGCAAAAATATATTCACAGTAGTCATCTCTATCACTAATGACACCGTTGCAGATGAAGGTATCTTGGTAGTATATAGCTGTGCCACATTCTTTTTTGTTAGGCCTACAGTTGTGAATGACTCTATAACCAGCTAAGTTGAAAAGTTGGGTATGGTCTTTAATTAGCCAGGTTTCTGTTAAAATAATGAACGATAGTTCAATACCTAGCACTGAGAGTAGTGCATTTATATCATCAAAATGTTTACCAAGTGATCTGACATTTTGGTTGAAAACTGATAAGCAAGTGTTATTTAGGAGTTTGTTTATTTGCCTGGTGTGATGTGTAATACCTGCAGTGGTGATGATCAGTGTATTGGTTATTGTATATATGAGATAGTACATTTTGTTCAGGATCAATATCAGCTTGCATGTGGATGCAATGGAGTCAAGGTACAATAAGGAAAGCAAGTACAGAGCAGTAAAATATTAAATATGCTAAAAATAAAAAATAATTATGGTAAATAGAGAAAAAAATATGCAAACAAATGTATAGTAATAAACAAATAAAATTAAGAACACTGAAATAAGACAGTAATAACAAATAACAATTGATAATCTGAAAAACAATAGCTAACTTTAATAATATAATTACACTATAGTTAATAACTAAAGTTACACTAACACAAGAATGAGGTATTTTACTTAGAGATACACTCAGGTACACTGAATGATAAAGTTTAAACTAGAGGACACAGGCAAAGCCAGTGTACAATGGAACAAGGGAGTATGGAGTATATATATAAAATAGAGCAAAATAAAAGAAAAAAGACTATAACAAAGATGACAATTTAAAAAGAAAAGAAAAAACTTTTGAAAAAAAAAACATTTTCTGTTAGATTAAGAACCTTTCCGAAATGCTATGCGTGTTAGTGGCTTTAAAATAATGTAAAAACATCAATACTATGTACTCTCATAAACCATATGTACCTGCTTGTACAAACGCAAATAAATAAATAAATAAATAAATCCTGAGAGCGGTAGTGTAGCTTACCCTACCAAATACGTTTTCTATATTACATAATGTATGATCTATTTTCTTCAATTTGAACAGACCATAGCCAATTGTATATATATAAATTTATCGGCAGGCAATGGTAATGTCCAGGTAAAGGCAGACCCGGATTCAAACAGGTTTAATTTGTCCTCTCACCCGCAGATCGACAGTGTTCTAGCAGAGTCTCCTGATTCTTCTCCCGACGAGGAACATGCGGTTACGATGGCAGAAGTACCTGAGCTAGAAGAGAGGCCTTGTGTGCAGGCACACACGGATACCAACGAGTCTGGAGCGAAGGCAGATGAGTACTTGCGGTATGGCAAGATACCACGTTCATTGAACCGGCCAGAGATTCCCCAGACGTCGGAGGTATGTGAGGCGTGTGCGAAGGTTCTAGAGCCCTCTTCGGTCCAAACCAGGCTAATGGATGTAGCCGGTTATGGGCATTACAAGCTCAGGAAGCTTATCCCTCAGCTTACCAAATGTTTCCTATCGGTATTTTGTTTGATTCTCGTATGTGTTCTCTGTGTTCTCAGTAAGGATCAGTGGACGACCCGAAGGATGATGGCTCCCATGAACATCGTGAAGAGATCCCAGGGATTGGGGATTTGCACTGCAAGTGTTGCAGTTGAAGAAGGGACCTAGAAGGTGATGGTTGATACAGGAGGTACGAGATATGATAATGTGAGTGACTGTTTCCGACAGGTTGACACCCCCCGCGTGAATGCTGAGCCTCAATGCAGCGTTATACGGAACGTTGGTCGACCTGACGGTGGCAGAGCGAAGGCCATCTACGATGTGCGAACAGCCCCGTTGGAACTAAGTGTGAGCCTAGTAGAGGAGTCTGCTGTGAGTACTAATGTAACTGTCGCTGTGACTCTAAATGATCCGACCCCTGTATTCCAGGTTCCCGTATCCCTGAAGGACCGCCGGACCGGTACCAGAAATGCCGTCTGTGATCAGCCATCATCGGTGCCACGACACAGGGAAGTGTCGAGTCGCCCCAGATCGTGTCTACACCGATCCTTACTCGAGAGGTGTGAGATTATGCTCCGGATTAACATCTCGGTGGAGGTGTGGAGAAGTACATCAGGCAGGTCATTGCCTTACATCTGCAAGTTCCCGTTGTGCCGGAATTATCCAGTAGAACAGTTCTGTGGACGAGACAGCCTCGCCATTCCAGTTTATAAAGCATGTGAGTCCATTTGGAGTTGTGTCGCCGTACTAATTTGGTTTGTGTCTCTTTTTATAGAACCCCAAACCAAATTCTTTTTGGTGTGGAGGTGTTACGAACCTGGATCCAGCGTCCGAGCACGGAGCAGTGACGACCGCGCCATCTGTGGGTCAGCTCCCGAAACCCCCTCCAAACAGACGACGACACCTGGTGAGGACTACGTGTACTGGCCACAAGGGCCAGTTTCCAGTCCTGTGCAGCTCACAACACAGCCGCTCCTGACCTCTGGTGAGGTGGTGCTCCGACGACAGCGCCATCTATGGAGTGGATATGACGAGCGTTTGTGTCTGAGCCTGTAAGTGAGGTGTTTTAGTGTGTCCCAGTTATTGATGACGTGTCTGCTTACAGAGTCGACCTGGGACTGCTATGATGGAAGTTGAGTCAGTCTACCCGAGGCAGCCGTCTCCATACCGTGTGCTTTGCTGCAGCAGCTGTGAAGTCGTCCCCCGGAAGAACACTGTGGTGTTACCCTGCCAGTGGAGTGGCAGTAGAAGGATTACCCGGGACCGACTGCTGGAGACGATTATCCACTGGGGTACTGAGGACAGGAGAGTGATTTGTGGTATCACACGAAGCTCCTGTCTAGGGCGTTACCCTAATATCGCCCGTGGAGTGGCCTGACCAGCCTTGCTGATCCGGAACCTGCCAGCGAACCTGCTGGACGTGTGGTTGACGGCCTCCACAGTGGTGCCCCCAGTGGACCTGTGTTTTGGCTGACCAGGGTAGGCTCAACTTCTCAGAGGATTCGTTGTGAGGCCACGAAGAAGCACCGAGGACTCAGCACCGAGAGTTTTGCTCCAGAGTCTTCAGCAGAAGACAATTGTGTATTTTCCCCTTGTACAGTGTTAATACCCCTCCCCCTGTGCACTTTTATATATTATTTATTTGGTGATGGGAACAATTATAGTCTTAAGTTCTTAACTTTCTTTCCCTTCCCCCTTTAAGTTTCTTGTGTCACGGATCACATCCCTTGAAAGCCACTACTGGCTTGGGGTCGGATATAACTTCCTCTAACAACATCAGAGTAAGAACCCCGTTGCGTCCCGAGAGGGCCGTAACATCAGGCAATAAGAGTCGTCGCTACACTCAGTCAGCAGGAGGCTCCCTCACTCATTACAGGTCACACGCACTAAACTTTCTCCCCAACAATACTGTTTGCAGTGTTATTACACTATATACACATATTATATGTAAGTATCTACATGTTGTATGCACCGTAACTGTACACCTAAGCTTGTAGGGTGCCCAAAGAGCATAGTGGCCACCCTCCACACAGCCAGACAAGTCATGCAGACGACGTCACCTCCGTCACCCAAATGGCTCCACCCAACAAAATCATTTTGCTGTTATTACACTAATACACACATTATATATAAGTATCTACATTTGTGTTCACCATAGAGAACCACTGAGCTGGTATGTTGAATGTAGACAGGTGGCCACACAGTCAGTAAACTATGCTATCTCCCTCCGTTCCTCAGCATCACTCCTCCCACACAGCGCTAATTATCACAACAATCGTGCTATTATCACAATCCTGGTCATTTTTATCACAGTCACGGGTCCTCTGTAATATTGTCATCGCTAAATAATAGCAGTTATATATTTATTTCGACATTTTTCGGCGATGCTGTGGTCACAAGCTGAACAGCAATGCTGTTCGCTCATGCTGCGTGCGCCGGCCTTGGTTGCTCCAACAGTACTGTGCCTCTCACACCTGAGAATATTGCCCACGATTTTTTTTAAATGGCGTCTGTTTTCAAGAGCCCTGAGGAAGCTAATGTGAACCCCGTGTAGCCGCGAGCCATGTGAATCGTGCCTGGCACCCTATGGCATATATATCTACACCATGCGCACCATGGGACATGTTACTCATGGCGTATATATTCGCCATGTACAGTTCAAGGGTTAACGGCTTTTCTAATCATTGTAGTGGCTGTGGAATGTGCATCTAATGCAGCTGCTGTCGTTGGATTAATATTTAGTTTGATGCACAGACCTTCAGTAGCTTCACATTACAATAAGTAGTGCAATAATGGCACCTCTGCCATTATTGACACACACACACACACACCAGTGTGTGTGTGTGTGTGTGTGTGTGTGTGTGTGTGTGTGTGTGTGTGTGTGTGTGTGTGTGTTTTTGGGTGAAGTGAGTGAGTGTGTGTTTAATGGGTGTGCATATATGTGTGAGCGTGTGTGTGTGAAAGTGGGTGTTTATGGGTGTGAGTGTTTATGGGTATATGTGTGTGTGTGTTTATGGGTATATATGTGTGTGTGTAGTGGGTGAATGTGTGTAGTGGATGTGTCTGTGTGTGTCTGTGTGTGTGTGTGTACTCACCTAATTGTACTCACCTAATTGTGCTTGCGGGGGTTGAGTTTTGACTCGTTGGTCCTACCGCTCAATCGTCAATCACCTGGTGTACAGATTCCTGAAGGTGTGTGTGTGTGTGTGTGTGTGAGAGAGAGGGAGAGAGAGAGAGAGAGAGAGATGGGTGAGGGAGATAGTACTCACCTAATTGTGCTTGCGGGGGTTGAGCTCTGTCTCTTTGATCCCGCCTGTCAACTGTCAATCAACTGGTGTACAGATTTCTAAAGTGTGTGAGTGAGTGAATCTGAATGTGAGTGTGGGAGTGTGTGAGGGATTGTGGGAGAAGACGAGGGAGTTTATTTTGTAGTTAGGAGGATGGAGAGACATAGGTGAAGGGAAATATAGAAGTGGGAAATACAGTGAGAGGTATGAAAGCAGGCGGACTGTCCGCCTTGCTGACACGATGTGTGGGTGTTGGCAGCTAAGCTAAGCTTGTTCTCTCTTGTCAGGGAGCTGTGAGTGTGTGAGAGGTTCTTCACATGTGTTTCACCATATATGGATGTCTATTGATGTGTAGCATTCATATGTACACACTCCGATGTTTCCACACATGTTATTTTGTTCAAGGCTATTTATTTTATTATTATTTATTGATTTATTCATACATACACATACATATACACATTTATATAAATATGCACATACATACACATATACATACTCAATTTTTACTAATTATTGGGGGAAGGATTTCTGGTCGGCAATTCACCTGGGAATTATGTACTGTGGGGCGGCGTTTTCATCTAGTAAATCGAGGCTCTTGGGCCACCAGCTGTGGGAGTGGGGCGTCTCATCTTTGGCCACCAGCTGTGGGAGTGGGGCGTCTCATCTTTGGCCACCAGCTGTGGGAGTGGGACGTCTCATCTTTGGCCACCAGCTGTGGGAGTGGGACGTCTCATCTTTGGCCACCAGCTGTGGGAGTGGGACGTCTCATCTTTGGCCACCAGCTGTGGGAGTGGGGCGTCTCATCTTTGGCCACCAGCTGTGGGAGTGGGGCCACCACTATATATATATATATATATATATATATATATATATATATATATATATGTTATTGCATTCATATGCTGATTTTCCTTGTACATGTTTATAGATATATATATTCTCTTGCTGATAGTGCAACATTGTATTATATGACATGATCTACTTGAGGAGGTTGATAATATTAGGTGGTGAATCAGGAGATAGGATACCACTTGATAAGTTGATGATAGAGTTCTGATGGTGTTGGAGTGCAACGTGACTGAAATAGTATAGAGTGTAGGATTCCTTATTATTATTATATGTGCATGTATTGTATATGTGTTTTGTCCAGTAAATGTATTGAAATTTGCTGGTATTTGCTCTTGTCCTAGTGAGGCTTCCCTGGAAATAGTAAGGAAAGAGAGAGAGAGAGAGAGAGAGAAAGAACCAAGAACCACCGCTGTGGACAGGGTAGGACGGAAAACTAATAAGTCAAAGGGGATTGAAGACATCATATCACGTAAGGAGAGAGTGGGGAGTCACAGTGGCTCGAGTGGGTGTGTGCATGTGACAACGAGGGTAAGTATTGGAGCCGCATCCCCTAAAAGTGTGACGTCGAGCCCCTCTCCAAGAGCCAGAAGCGCCTAGTGTGATCTCCTAGTGAAGTATAAGCACTCTACCAAGTTGTGGGTTGGGCTGTCCGTAAAGAAGGAACAACAAAGACAACACCACCAACCCACACTATAATACTGTGGAGTTAGGTGAGATCCACTACAGCTCTTACTTTTGGGTGTTGCGAGAACCACTTCAGCAGTGAGGGCTGGATGTGTTGAGTCACTACAGCACTGAGTGTTGGGTGTGGTGAGTCCCAACAACAATGAGTGTTGGGTTTGGTGAGTCACTACAGTAGTGAGTGTTGGTTATAGTGAGTCACTATAGCAGTGTGCGATGGTTTTGGTGAGTCACTACAGATGTGAGTGTTCGTCCAACTGCTAAGAAATGTTAAAAAACAGAGATAAGGAAGGCAAAAAGAGAGTATGAAGTTTGTATATCAGGGCAAGCAAAGAAAAATCCTAATTTTTTTCAGTTATTTCGAACAACGGTTAGGGAATGGATAGGTACATTAAAAACTGAGAAATGTCAGCTAACTGATAATGCGAAGAGATGAGTAGTATTTTTAATAAAAATTTTATCTTCGTATTTACTAAAGAGGAGCTGAACATTCTGCTTTTCGCCTAACATGTCTATGTGGGTGGGTAAGAGGACAGGTTGACTAATTTAGTAGTTACCAGGGAGGATGATAATAAACAAATAGTGAAACTCAAGCAAAACAAATCCCCAAGGCGGACGAAGTGTTTGCCAGGTTGCTTAGTGTGAGATTACCCTTTTTAGAGGTGAATAGGTTACAAGAAACCTCAGTCAGGAAAGGACTGAACTAGTATCAAACATATGCTAAGGGCATATTATACTTTAATGACTGACCAGGGATGCATAGAGCAGCTGCAGGAGTCCAAATCCTTGGCACTCCTTATCCACTAGGTCTTGGAGCTTCTAGGGGCCTCAGGGGGAGGTCCTAGAAGCTCAGGGAGGTCCTAGAACTCAGGGGTAGTTTCCTCAGAAAGTATTCTGAGGAAACTACTCCAAGCTTGTACTAAAGAGGCACCCTTCTTGAGCCCGGATGGGCACATGTATAAGCAAGTAGATGGGGTCGCCATGGGTTCTCCCCTAGGTGTCCTGTTTGCAAACTTCTACATGGGTACCATCGAGCAAAAAGTCTTAGTCGACATGAACTTGAAACCGGCCATATACTGCAGGTATGTTGACGACATTTTTACACAGGTACCTGATGTCAGATATCTGCAGGAGCTGAAGGAGGCATTTGAGCAGAGTTCCGTGCTGCGTTTCACTTACGAGACGGAAAAGGATGGGAAGCTGCCTTTTCTAGATGTAACAGTCATGGAAAAGGGCGGAGGTTTCCACACTGCAGTCTACACTAAGGAAACAAACATAGGAATGTGCCTAAATGCCAACAGCGACTGCCCTGACAGGTACAAGAGGAGTGTTGTTAACGCATATGTCGACCGTGCTCTCAGCCAAAGCTCAGAATGGAAGCAAGTCGACGAAGAACTCTGTAGGGTAAGGCAGGTCCTAGTCAATAACGGCTTCTCCAATGGTTTCATCGAAGACATCATAAAAAGGAAAGTGAAAAGCCATGCAACCTCTGAAGAGACAACTAACACAACACCTATACCCCCTATTAGACTATTTTACAGGAACTTCTTTTCCACAGCTCATAAAACGGAGGAAAGGGTCCTGAAAGATATTGTTAATAGAAACGTTATCCCTACAGACAAAAATCAGAGGATACAACTGACGATTTACTATAAAACCAGAAAAACGGCCAGCCTACTCATGAGAAACTCTCCAGACACAAAACAGAACGCTTTAAAAGAGACTAACGTCGTCTATGCCTTCAAATGCCCACTTGGGGACTGTAAGCTCCAAAAAACCCAGTATATAGGCAAGACAACAACATCTCTTTCTAGGCGTTTAACGATGCATAAGCAACAGGGCTCCATTAAGGAACATATAATCTCTTCCCATAACCAAACCATCGCCAGAGAAATCCTAGTAAACAACACAGAAATCATCGATAGATACAGCGATAGCAGGCGGCTTGACGTTTGCGAGGCACTACACATCAAGAAGTCAACACCAGCAATCAACAGCCAATTATTGCACAACTATATTCTACCCACCTCAAGACTCCGCTCCAATATAGAAGCATCAAGAAATATGGACCAATAGGCTTTCTACAAACACTTCTATTCAATACCCATTGTTTCTGTTCTGTCTTGTGTTGATACTTTTAATACCCTATTAATATCCCCTCTTGTTCTGTCTTGTGTTAATGCCACATCACCCCTCCTACCTCACTCAAATGTAGATATAAAATCAGAGATACGTAAGTTCTAATCAGTTGTGTATTTGTGAAGTCTTTGAAAATGTAATAAGTTTTACGAAACGCGCCCGTGTCGCGTCAGACTAGAAATAAAAATGAATTTTGGAGAAGTGATTTTTTATTTACCTCCAACAGTGAAGCGTAATGTACGAAAGATTGAGAAAATTCGTGTTAGAATTATTAATCTTACTTTTTCGGTCATATTTAATAATATATGTCTACAGGAAAGACTGCTACCAAAATATACTAATATATATATATATATATATATATATATATATATATATATATATATATATATATATATATATATATATATATATATATATATATATATATATATATATATATATATATATATATATATATATATATATATATATATATATATATATATATATATATATGCGAACAAGCCTGAATGGTCCCCAGGACAATATGCAACTGAAAACTCATCCCCAGAAGTGACTCGAACCCATACTCCCAGAAGCAACGCAACTGGTATGTACAAGACGCCTTAATCCACTTGACCATCATGACCGGACATAATGAGGTGATAGCCTAAGCTATTTGAACCACCCCACCGCCGGCACTCGGATAGTAATCTTGGGCATAGCATTTTACCAAATCACCTCATTCTTTTGGGGCACACGTGAGGAACACAAATGCGAACAAGCCTGAATGGTCCCCAGGACAATATGCAACTGAAAACTCACACCCCAGAAGTGACTCGAACCCATACTCCCAGAAGCAACGCAACTGGTATGTACAAGACGCCTTAATCCACTTGACCATCACGACCGGACATAATGAGGTGATAGCCTAAGCTATTTGAACCACCCCACCGCCGGCACTCGGATAGTAATCTTGGGCATAGCATTTTACCAAATCACCTCATTCTTTGGGGCACACGTGAGGAACACAAATGCGAACAAGCCTGAATGGTCCCCAGGACAATATGCAACTGAAAACTCACACCCCAGAAGTGACTCGAACCCATACTCCCAGAAGCAACGCAACTGGTATGTACAAGACGCCTTAATCCACTTGACCATCACGACCGGACATAATGAGGTGATAGCCTAAGCTATTTGAACCACCCCACCGCCGGCACTCGGATAGTAATCTTGGGCATAGCATTTTACCAAATCACCTCATTCTTTGGGGCACACGTGAGGAACACAAATGCGAACAAGCCTGAATGGTCCCCAGGACAATATGCAACTGAAAACTCACACCCCAGAAGTGACTCGAACCCATACTCCCAGAAGCAACGCAACTGGTATGTACAAGCTGCCTTAATCCACTTGACCATCACGACCGGACATAATGAGGTGATAGCCTAAGCTATTTGAACCACCCCACCGCCGGCACTCGTATAGTAATCTTGGGCATAGCATTTTACCAAATCACCTCATTCTTTGGGGCACACGTGAGGAACACAAATGCGAACAAGCCTGAATGGTCCCCAGGACAATATGCAACTGAAAACTCACACCCCAGAAGTGACTCGAACCCATACTCCCAGAAGCAACGCAACTGGTATGTACAAGACGCCTTAATCCACTTGACCATCACGACCGGACATAATGAGGTGATAGCCTAAGCTAATTGAACCACCCCACCGCTGGCACTCGGATAGTAATCTTGGGCATAGCATTTTACCAAATCACCTCATTCTTTGGGGCACACGTGAGGAACACAAATGCGAACAAGCCTGAATGGTCTCCAGGACAATATGCAACTGAAAACTCAAACCCCAGAAGTGACTCGAACCCATACTCCCAGAAGCAACGCAACTGGTATGTACAAGACGCCTTAATCCACTTGACCATCACGACCGGACATAATGAGGTGATAGCCTAAGCTATTTGAACCACCCCACCGCCGACACTCGGATAGTAATCTTGGGCATAGCATTTTACCAAATCACCTCATTCTTTGGGGCACACGTGAGGAACACAAATGCGAACAAGCCTGAATGGTCCCCAGGACAATATGCAACAGAAAACTCACACCCCAGAAGTGACTCGAACCCATACTCCCAGGAGCAATGCAACTGGTATGTACAAGACGCCTTAATCCACTTGACCGTCATGACCGGACAAAATGAGGTGATAGCCGAGGCTATTTGAACCACCCCACCGCCGGCACTCGGATAGTAATCTTGGGCATAGCATTTTACCAAATCACCTCATTCTTTGGGGCACACGTGAGGAACACAAATGCGAACAAGCCTGAATGGTCCCCAGGACAATATGCAACTGAAAACTCACACCCCAGAAGTGACTCGAACCCATACTCCCAGGAGCAACGCAACTGGTATGTACAAGACGCCTTAATCCACTTGACCGTCATGACCGGACAAAATGAGGTGATAGCCGAGGCTATTTGAACCACCCCACCGCCGGCACTCGGATAGTAATCTTGGGCATAGCATTTTACCAAATCACCTCATTCTTTGGGGCACACGTGAGGAACACAAATGCGAACAAGCCTGAATGGTCCCCAGGACAATATGCTACTGAAAACTCACACCCCAGAAGTGACTCGAACCCATACTCCCAGGAGCAACGCAACTCCACTCCCCTGTCCCCTCATCTCCATTATCCCCAGCTCCCCCCGTCCCCTTGTACTCCCCCATCATTACCCACTACCCTGTACCCTCGTCCTCTCCACCATCCCCCACTCCCGTCCCCTCATCCTCCCCACCATTCCCATGCTTCACGTCCCCTCGTCCAATGTGATCTGATGTTCCTATCAGAAATTTGGGAACATCAAATTATCTTATGTTTCCATCACTGATATATAAGAAAAACAATTAAAAAAGAAATGAAAAAAATTAAAAACTAAACAAATAAACTACTTACTAAATGAACGGTATGGTAAACAACACAGCTCAATTCCAACACAATGTCACACAAAATAATTAAATCAAAATAAAATAAATCGAAATTTAGGAAAATTCAATTTGTCAATTCAATCTGAAACACTGAAATGGAATCATAACATATTTAGTATAGCGTGTGTGTGTGTGTGTTGTTATTACGTAAAACAGATGGCGCTTTTTTTCAAAAAAGCATGTTTTTACCTATCACACGTGTGGCATCTATATAGCAGGTATATAAAAACACGTGCGTATTCAAGTGGAACGTTGTGTCAAAATTTCAAAGCAATTGGAGATGAAGTTTCGGAGATGAGAGTGTGTGTTGCTCTTAGGTCCATCAGATGGCGCTGTTTAAAAAAAAAAAAACATGTTTTTTCCTATCACAGGTGAGGCATGTGTACAGTAAGCATATAAAACACGCGCCTTTTCGAATGCAACGTTGAGTCAAAATTTCAAAGTAATCGGTAAAGAGGTTTCGAAGATTTGCATTATATTTGATATGTTGAATTTCGCAACATAAATACTCTGTAGGACATGGCCAATTGTCTAATGCTTTGTTTGTTCATCTGTCAGAAGATGCTCACCAAATTGATTGGGAGATGACTTCTTCAATAACGAATTGTAAAAGCACCTATAACAGAAACATAATTGAATCTGCTTTGTTACAGATCACAAAAGAAAGTAATTTGAACATTAGCAGTGGTTTATATAACTTAGATCCATTTTTAATAGATCAGTTAAAGGGCGATTTAAGTAAGATCATTGGAACACATTTGTCTCACTAATTCATTGTAAATATTTACTATTTTATGCTATAATTATCCATGTGTGGCCCTGTGTGTGGTTCCTGCATCGGATGGGCCAATAGGCCGTCTGCAGTGTCCACGTATTGTACCTCACCTCACTCCACCATTCTCTCCTGCCTATTTATGTCCAGTACTCGACCTGTAAAACCACTCCTTCTGAAGATGTATTAATATACGAAAGTACTTAAGGAAATTCCTGTTTAAATTTTCCTCCGTGGTCTGACTATATATATATATATATATATATATATATATATATATATATATATATATATATATATATATATATATATATATATGTCGTACCTAGTAGCCAGAACGCAATTTTTGGCCTACTATGCAAGGCCCGATTTGCCTAATAAGCCAAGTTTTCATGAATTAATTGTTTTTCGTCAACCTAACCTACCTAACCTAATCTAACCTAACTTTTTCGGCTACCTAACCTAACGTAACCAATAAAGATAGATTAGGTTAGGTTAGGTAGGGTTGGTTAGGTTTGGTCATATATCTACGTTAATTTTAACTCTAATAAAAAAAATTTGACCTCATACATAATGAAATTGGTAGCTTTATCATTTCATAAGAAAAAAATTAGCGAAAATATATCAATTCAGGAAAACTTGGCTTATTAGGCAAATCGGGCCTTGCATAGTAGGCCAAAAAGTGCGTTCTGGCTACTAGGTACGACATATATATATATATATATATATATATATATATATATATATATATATATATATATATAAATATATATATATATATATATATATATATATATATATATATATATATATTGTCTTTACATTGAATAAAACACGTCAACAATAACATTTATTATTATCACCAAAAACTCCTCTATAAACGAATGAGTGAATGAACTCGTCTTCCTCCTTCATCTTCCCTCCAACCCCTTCCCAACCTCTCCTCTCTCCCTGTTCATCCTCTTCCTCCTTCTTTCTCTTAACTCTAATCTCCACCATTTTCCTCACCCCCCTTCCCCTCACCCCCTCTCTCTCTAAGATACCCCTCGCCCCTCCCATGAAAATAAAAAACAATAATTTATATATATAAAAGGGGGAACCCGGCATCATCCATGTCTCTCCCCCCCCTCCTTCCCCCCCCCCCCCCCTCCGCTCTTTCACCCTCTTCCCTCTTCCTCCCCCGTCTTCCCTCTTTCTCCCCCTTCCCCCTCTCTTATACAATATCTGAGTGAACACGGCCACTTACCTCTGCCTATGGTGGTTGGTAATAGGGTTGGCGGCGTGACAATATTTAGCCCCTTAACTATATTCTTGATCATCCCGGATATATATTACACCTTAGGGGCTCTATGCTAGTCAGGTTAAGGTCTCCCAGCAGCAGCCTTCCTCCCATCAACACCGACAAGATGGATTACTCGGAGTATTCCTGTAAGAGACTCATCTCACATTTCGACTGTTCGGACTCGGCCCCTAAGAGGAGAAAATTAGAAGACGGCTGGGATGGAAATTGGGAGGACGCGGCCTCCTACGTCCGCAAGATGGTGGACGTCTGGGACCAACTGTGGGACTACGGCGGACAAACGCTTGGGAAGGACTGGGAATATATGGATATATGAATACTGTTTACTTTTTTGTTTCTGATAATTACTTTTTATTTTTTGTGAAATTGATTAAAATAAAGGATATGTGAACTTACCTAGTTGTATTCACCTAGTTGTCCTTGCGGGGGTTGAGCTCTGGCTATTTGGTCCCGCCTCTCAACTGTCAATCAACTAATGTACAGGTTCCTGAGCCTACTGGGCTATATTATATCTACATATGAAACTGTGTATGGAATCAGCCTCCACCACATCACTGCCTAATGCATTCCATTTCTCTACTACTGTGACACTGAAAAAATTCTTTCTATGGCTCATTTGGGCACTCAATTTCCACCTGTGTTCCCTAGTGTGTGTGTGTGTGTGACCTTGTGTTAAACATTCTTTCTTTATCTACCCCTATCAATTTCTCTGAGAATCTTGCATGTGGTTATCATGTCCCCTCAAACTTGGTCTGACATATGTGGTATACAAAGTTCTGAAAGATTCCTTACACAAGTTTCTAAAGGCCGTTCTTATGTTAGCCAACCTGGCATATGCCGTTGATGTTATCCTCTTGATATGAGCTTCGGGGTACAGGTCTGGCGTGATATCATCCCCCAGGTCTTTCTCTCTCTCTCTCCTAAATGATACCTTGTATCTGGTCTCCTGCTCCCTACATCTATCTTCATTACATTACATTTGCTTGGGTTAAACTCTAAAAACCATTTGTTAAACTATTCCTGCAGATTGTCCAGCTCTTCTTGAAGCCTTAAGGTGTCCACCTTTGTCTTAATCCTTCTCATAATTTTGGCGTCGTCAGCAAACATTGAGAGGAATGAATCTATACTCTTTGGGAGATCATTTACGTATATCAGAAATAGGATAGGTCCGAGTACAGAGCCCTGTGGGACTCCACTGGTGATTTCACGCCAATCGGAGGTCTCACCCCTCACCGTAACTCTCTGCTTCCTATTGCTTAGGTACTCCCTTATCCACTGGATCATCTTACCAGCTACTCCTGCCTATCTCTCCAGCTTATGCATAAGCCTTTTATGGGGTACTGTGTCAAAGGCTTTCTGGAAGTCCAAGAAAATGCAGTCAGCCCATCCTTCTGCTTAATCTTTGGCACCTGATCGTAGAATTCCATTAAGCCTGTAAGGCAAGATTTACCCTCCCTCAACCTATGTTGATGGTTTGTCATCGAAGTCCCTTATCTCCAGATGTGTTACTAGGTTTTTTCTCACGATCTTCTCCATCACCTTGCATGGTATACAAGTTAAGGACACTGGCCTGTAGTTCAGTGCCTCTTGCCTGTCACCCTTTTTGTATATTGGGACTACATTAGCAGTCTTCCATATTTCGGGTAGGTCTACTGTTTCCAGTGACCTACTATACACTATGGAGAGTGGCAAGCAGAGCGCTCCTGCACATTCTTTCAATACCCATGGTCAGATTCCGTCCTGGCCAACAGCCTTTCTCACGTCCAGATCCAACAGGTGCCTCTTAACCTCATCTCTTGTAATTTCATACCATTCCAATGCCGCCTGGTTTACTGCTTCTTCTCCTAGCGCCGTGACCTCTCCTTTTCCTATTGTGAAGACCACCTGGAACCTCTTGTTGAGTTCTTCACACACCTCTTTGTCATTCTCTGTATACCTGTCCTCACCTGTCTTAAGTTTCATCACCTGTTCCTTCACTGTTGTTTTCCTTCTGATGTGACTGTGTAGTAGCTTAGGTTCGGTCTTGACTTTATTAGCTGTATCATTTTCATATTTTTTCTCAGCTTCTCTTCTCACACTTACATACTCGTTCCTTGTTCTCTGGTATCTCTCTCTGCTTTCAGGTGTTCTGTTATTTCGGAATTTCCACCACGCCCTTTTGTTCAGTTCCTTTGCTTTCATACATGGCCTATTAAACCATAGAATCCTTTTTTTGCTTCTTGTTTTTTTCCTGTCGGGCCAGGATAAACCTGCTTACTGCCTCCTGACACTTTTGGGGTGACATAGTCCATCATGTCATATACGGACTTAGTTGTGAGTTCTATGGTATATCCCTTAGGAATTTTCTCATCTCCTTTTAGTTCATGAGGAGCCAACAAGTTTCCCTTTCGATTCGCCAGTCCTTTGTTTCCCAGTTCTTTTTTGGGGAGATAATTCCTAGCTCTACCAGGTATTCGAAGATCAGTACACTATGATCACTCATTCCCAAGGGGGCTTCCAACTTAACCTCCCTTATATCCGACTCATTTAGCGAAATATCAGATCAAGAATTGCGGGTTCATCCTCTCCTCTCATTCTTGTCGGTCCCTTGATGTGTTGGTTTAGAAAGTTTTTTGTTGCTACGTCCAGCAGCTTAGCTCTCCATGTGTCCTGTCCTCCATGAGGGTCTCTAGTCTCCCAATCTGTTTTCCCGTGGTTGAAGTCCCACATAATTTGTAGTCTGGATCCGTTTCTGCTAGCTACAGAAGCTGCTCTCTCTATTATATTGATGGTGGCCATGTTGTTCCTATCATATTCCTGTCTGAGTCTTCTGTTGTTTGCTGGGGAGTTATATATGACTACTACTATAATTTTTTGTCCTCCAATTGCTATGGTACCTGTTATGTAGTCACAGAAATCTTTACAGCTCTGAATAACCATCTCTTCAAAATTCCAGCCTTTTCCCATCAGCGAAAAGGGAAACCTACACTCACAACTTTTCCCTACACGACCTCCTCCTCTCCCTTCTCCCTTTCCTCACTACATAGTAGTTCTGTGGAAACACTGCATTTGTTATGGTTTTCGATAATTTTGTTTCTGTGAGTGCTATTGTGTCTGGGTTTTCTTCTAGTGCCCATTCTCCAAGTAAACTTGTTTTATTCGTAATGCCATTTATATTATTGTACATTGCCTTGAAGCTCACTTTCTTCTGTTCATTCTCTTGTACCCTTCTTGGTGAGCGTTCTGCTGATGGAGGAAACTGTTCAATAGGTGTGAAGATCTGTGAGGTGGTTAACAAGGTATCAGAGGATTCTGGTGTGTGTGTGTGTGTGTGTGTGTGTGTGTGTGTGTGTGTGTGTGTGTGTGTGTGTGTATTCACCTATTTGTACTCACCTATTTGTGCTTGCAGGATCGAGCATTGACTCTAGGATCCCGCCTTTCCAGCCATCGGTTGTTAACAGCAATGACTCCTGTCCCATATCCTTATCATACCTAATTTTAAAAGTTTTAATAAAGTTTGCTTCCACAACCTGTTCCTCAAGTGCATTCCATTTTTCCACTACTCTCACACTAAAAGAAAACTTCCTAACATCTCTGTGACTCATCTGAGATTCCAATTTCCACCCATGTCCCCTCGTTCTGTTATTATTACGTGTAAACATTTCATCTATTTCCACTTCTATCTCCACTTCCGCTGTGTGTGTGTGTGTGTGTGTGTGTGTGTGTGTGTGTGTGTGTGTGTGTGTGTGTGTGTGTGTGTGTGTGTGTGTGTGTGTGTGTGTGTGTGTGTGTGTGTGTGTGTGTGTGTGTGTGTGTGTGTGTAATTACCTAAGTGTAGTTACAGGATGAGAGCTACGCTCTTGGTGTCCTGTCTTCCCAGCACTCTTTGTCATGTAAAGCTTTGAAACTACTGAAGGTTTTGGCCTCCACCACCTTCTCACTTAACTTGTTCCAACCGTCAACCACTCTATTTGCGAAAGTGAATTTTCTTATATTTCTTCGGCATCTTTGTTTATTTGGTTTAAATCTATGACCTCTTGTTCTTGAAGTTCCAGGTCTCTGGAAATCTTCCCTATCAATTTTATCAATTCCTATTACTATTTTGTAAGTAGTGATCATATCACCTCTTTTTCTTCTGTCTTCTAGTTTTGACATATTTAATGCCTCTAACCTCTCCTCGGTGCTCTTGCCCTTCAGTTCTGGGAGCCACTTAGTAGCATGTCTTTGCACCTTTTCCAGTTTGTGTATGTGCTTCTTAAGATATGGGCTCCACACAACCGCTGCATATTCTAGCTTTGTCTAGCAAAAGTCGTGAAAAATTTCTTTAGTATTTCCCCTCCATGTATTTAAAAGCAATTCTGAAGTTAGAAAGCGTAGCATAGGCTCCTCGCACAATGCTATTAATGTGGTCCCCTCAGGTGATAGTTTTCTATCTAGAACCACCCCTAGATCTCTTTCTTTATCAGAATTCTTTAAAGATTTCTCACATAATTTATAGGTTGTGTGGAGTTTATGTTTTCCTATTCAACATTCCATAACATGGCCTGTATTCACGTTAAATTCCATTTGCCAAGTGGTGCTCCATATACTTATTTTGTCCAGGTCTTCTTGAAGGGCTTGACTATCATCTATGTTTCTTATCCTTCCTATTATCGTAGCATCATCAGCAAACATGTTCATATAATTCTGTATTCCATCTGGTAGATCGTTTATGAAGACACTGAACATTACCGGTGCAAGAACTGAACCCTGTGGTACTCCACTTGTGACGTTTCTCCAGTCCGATACATTGCCTCTGATTACTGCCCTCATTTTTCAATCAGAAAATTTTTCATCCATGTTAGAAGTTTACCTGTCACCCCTCCAATATTTTCCAGTCCAGAACAACCTCTTATGTGGAACCCTGTCGAAAGTTTTTTTTAGGTCCAGATAGATGCAGTCAACCCAACCATCTCTTTCCTGTATAATCTCTGTGGCTCGATCATAGAAACTGAGTAAATTTGATACACAGGAACTTCCTGATCGAAAACCGTACTGTCTGTTTGATATTATATCATTTCTCTCCAGGTGTTCTACAATTTAGTTTTTATTATTTTTGCAATATTTTGACTATTACACTTGTCAGTGATACAGGTCTATAAATGACGGGGTCTTCCCTGCTGCCACTTTTGAAGATTGGAACTATGTTAGCCTTTTTCCACACATCTTATACGACTCCTGTACACAGGAATGTCTGAAAAATCAGCTGAAGTGGAATGCTGAGCTCAGGTGCACATTCTCTCAGAACTCATGGTGAAACTCTATCTGGGCCAACTGCTTTGTTCTTACTTAGCTCCAGGAGCATTTGTTTAACTTCGTCTCTAGACACCTCTTTGTGCTCTATGCTGTTCTCTGCAATTCTCACTGTATCTGGTTCTTTGAGGATCTCATGTTGTACAAATACACTTTGGAACTTTTTCGTTTAATGTTTCAAACATTTCCTTTTCATTTTCCGTGTATCTGTCCCCCATTTTCAACCTATGAATATTATCCTTTACCAACAGCTTGCTTTTAATGAATTTATAGAAAAGGCCTGGACCTGATTTACATTTGTCTGCTATACCGATCTCAAAGTTCCTTTGCCTCTCTCCTTACTAACATGTAGTTGTTTCTTGAATCTTTGTATCGCTGGTATGTTTAGGATTTTGGTCTCTTTCTATAATGATTCCATGCTTGTGTCTTTTGATCTCTGGCCCTCTCGCAGTTTCTGTTGAACCAACCCTTTTTCCTAGGTTTGCATGTCTGTTTTGGTATGAATGTTTGTGTGCCTTTATCGTATATTTTCCAAAATAAGGCATACATCTCATTTACTTCCTTGCCTAGCAACAATTCCTAAGTTCCCCATAGTGTCCTCTCTAGAAATCGAGTTTAACAACTGTTTCATTGTCCCCATTCTTTACTAGATTATATCGCATAGCGTATTTAATGTCCAAGAGGACGTGATCACTCTTTCCCAAGGGAGTAAGGTACTGGATGTCAAATACCTCTTCTTCTTTCCTGGTGAATACTAGATCCAGTAATGACGGTACATCTCCTTCCCTCATTCTTGTGGCCTGCTTGACGTGTTGATACATGAATGTCTCCAAGATGACGTTTACAAACCTGTCTGTCCAAATGTCCTCTGTTCTTGCCTCGTAGGCCTCCCAGTCTATTGCCTTAAAGTTGAAGTTCCCCAGTACCAGCAATCAGGATTAATTTTTGTCAGCTCTTACCATAACCTCTCTCATGACCATTTTGAGGCCCTCTCGTTTGTCATCCAGTTCTTCCTTTGTCCATATGTTGCTTGCTGGTGGGCTGTAGGCATTTAAAATTATCAGCTTATCATCTTCATTCCAAAGCTACAATGCCATTATGTCAATATCTCGAGGGTTTTTAAATATTAATTCTCTTACCTTCAGGTGTTCTCTCACCAGCACAGTCACTCCTTCCCCCTTCCTAGGTTTCCTGTCATGTCTCCAAACTGGGTAGCCCCTTGGAAATACGACCTCATTTAAAATATTTTCTTCAAGTTTTGTCTCTGTTAGTGCGACAATATCTGGGACTTTGAGCTCAATTATATTCTTCAACTCTAATATTTTCGATCTCACTCCATCTAAGTTGGTATATACTACTTTCAGGAATATGTTCCCCTTCCCTTTGTTCTTTAAACCCCATTCCACTAATCATTTTGTTGTTTTGTCTTTATGTACCGTTTAACAAGCTTTCAAGTCCCTGACACTTTGTAGAAAAAAGAATTCCTTTCTTCTTCATTTCTATCCCCATTTAGACGTTTCGCTTCAATGAAGTTCATTTTCAGCTTTTCTCTGTCCTCATTTGAGAGGTCTTGTCTTATTGACCAAAGTTTGCCATCCTCGTCACATTGTAATTTTCTTGTATTCCGAAGCACTTCTGTCATATATTTCACTCCATTAAACATCACCCTTAAGGGGCAGTTCTTGTCTTTCTCATATTTTCCTATCCTCCTAAAATCACTAACATGCTCCTTTGAATTTAGGCCTTCTCCTAATCCTACTAATTTTTCTATGATTTTCATCTTTTCTGACTCTCGGTCCACCCTAGAGGAAATTACCTTCTCTAAACATCCAAAAATTATTATGGACTTACTTCTACCTACAGTGTTTTGTACCAGTGTACTGTTGGTTACCAGTTCTTTCCTTATTGCTTGCCTAAGATCCGCTTCTTGTTTATCATTTCTGGTTAGGACTTCCAAACACCTTTCCTTAATCGTCTCTTTCTCTTTGACAACTTGGGCATACGTCTCTTTTATTTCATCTTTATACATTTCTAGTTCTTTATTACCTCCTCTATGTGAGTTGTCAATGAAGTTTCCAGTTGCAGATCCTTGCCTAATTCTGTATTAGCCCTCAGGCTCCCTTGGAGTTGTTCACCATATGAGTCTATTTTCTTGTTTACTTCTTCAAAGTCACCGCACTTCACTTTCCACGCCTCATTTTCTTTCACTAGTTCCTTGATTTGCTCCTCCTAATTTGTTACCTTGTCCGTTAATGCAGTAATACTCTTAACTTGCTGAGGAATACTTCCTTTTAGAGTGCAAAGCTCACTCCTAAGAGCTCCTTTGTTCTCTAAGAATTTAAGCACTTTTTCTTCATTCTTTTGCATATCCTCAATTATCTCTAACCTGCCAAGACCACCTCCTTTCCTTATATCTTGTGGTGAGAATCCTTTGCCACAATCATCTATTGGTGTGTTTACATTCCCCGTGGTGGTGGTGGCCATCTTTGTTTTTGTTCTGGAACAAAAACAAACTTTTCCAACTCAGCTATTTTCACTCATCTTTACTTGTTTATTGTATTTTTTTGCTTTTGCACTTCCTTGAACCTCTATGTAACCTGGGACACCACTGTAGCCCCCAACCTGTTCCCAATACTTAAGTAATTCGATATTCCAGGAGCTTGCTGCGGTGTGCCCACCCAACCACTTGGGCTAGACGGTAGAGCGACGGTCTCGCTTCATGCAGGTCGGCGTTCAATCCCCGACCGTCCAAGTGGTTGGGCAAAACTCCTTTACCCCTGTCCCATCCGAAATGCTTATCCTGACCCCCTTCCCAGTGATCATATAGTCGTAATGGCTTGGCGATTTCTCCTGATAAATAGTGACTCCTGCCTCCTCCAGCTCCAGTGACCCAGTCACTGTAACCTACACTGTTACAGTGTGTGTGGAGAGATACGGCTTCAGTTGGAACCATGAGGATAGTATGGTGTACATGGTTATAGTGACACTGGTTGTGAGTAGTGTTGAGTTACAGTGATGATGGACGTGTGAAGATGGTTATAGTGAAGATGGATGTGAGTAGAAAATATTGTTACTTTGATGAGGGTCGTGTGTAGTGATGATGGTGTTGTAACTACACAAAACCATCAAGACTACCATCCTGATAACCATCTACACAGCACATGAAGGTTGTGTGTAGTGTAGATGGTACAGTGATGATGGTTGTGTGTAGTGTAGATGGTACAGTGATGAAGGTTGTGTGTAGTGTAGATGGTACAGTGATGATGGTTATGTGTAGTGTAGATGGTACAGTGATGATGGTTGAGTGTAGTGTAGATGGTTACAGTGATGGTGGTGTGTAGTGTAGATGGTACAGTGATGAAGGTTGTGTGTAGTGTAGATGGTTACAGTGATGGTGGTGTGTAGTGTAGATGGTTACAGTGATGAAGGTTGTGTGTAGTGTAGATGGTACATTGATGAAGGTTGTGTGTAGTGTAGATGGAACAGTGATGAAGGTTGTGTGTAGTGTAGATGGTACAGTGATGAAGGTTGTGTGTAGTGTAGATGGAACAGTGATGAAGGTTGTGTGTAGTGTAGATGGTATAGTGATGAAGGTTGTGTGTAGTGTAGATGGTTACAGTGATGATTGTTGTGTGTAGTGTAGATGGTTACAGTGATGGTCGTGTGTAGTGTAGATGGTTACAGTGATGGTGGTGTGTAGTGTAGATGGTACAGTGATGAAGGTTGTGTGTAGTGTAGATGGTACAGTGATGAAGGTTGTGTGTAGTGTAGATGGTACAGTGATGAAGGTTGTGTGTAGTGTAGATGGTACAGTGATGAAGGTTGTGTGTAGTGTAGAGGGTATAGTGATGAAGGTTGTGTGTAGTGTAGATGGAACAGTGATGAAGGTTGTGTGTAGTGTAGATGGTATAGTGATGAAGGTTGTGTGAAGTGTAGATGGTTACAGTGATGATGGTTGTGTGTAGTGTAGATGGTTACAGTGATGGTCGTGTGTAGTGTAGATGGTTACAGTGATGGTGGTGTGTAGTGTAGATGGTACAGTGATGAAGGTTGTGTGTAGTGTAGATGGTACAGTGATGAAGGTTGTGTGTAGTGTAGATGGTACAGTGATGAAGGTTGTGTGTAGTGTAGATGGTACAGTGATGAAGGTTGTGTGTAGTGTAGAGGGTATAGTGATGAAGGTTGTGTGTAGTGTAGATGGTATAGTGATGAAGGTTGTGTGTAGTGTAGATGGTTACAGTGATGGTCGTGTGTAGTGTAGATGGTTACAGTGATGGTGGTGTGTAGTGTAGGTGGTACAGTGATGATGGTTGTGTGTAGTGTAGATGGTTACAGTGATGGTCGTGTGTAGTGTAGATGGTTACAGTGATGGTCGACCATCAAGGTAATAGAGTATTAACTAGCTCCCGTATACCATCACTCCCATTCTTTTCCTCCGTTCCATCTCACATCCTTATCCTGACCCCTTCCAAGTGCTGTGTAGTGGTAATGACCTGACCCTGTACCGGACAGGTTGTGAGCAGACGGGAGAGGAGACCTAAGAGCGGGAGGGCGAAGGTTAGAGGTGGGAAGGGGGGGGGGGTGGGAGTGGTGTCGGAGGTCGTGGGGGATGACAGTAGAGAAGAGGTACAGGAATGGAGTAAAGTAGAGGTCTAGGGATGGGGAATCGGGACGGAATGTTGGTTTGTGAGGGGTGTTGGAAAGTTTCCAACACTAATACATCATTATTGTATCATAATACATCACCATTGTATGCTAGGCATAGTATATACTAATCCTACTAATTTGTACTCATCTGCACGTCATTTACCAAATTCTTCCCACATAGAGGGACAGTATTGCGTCAGATAATATCCAGCAGAGGCATAATTTTTGTCATCATGCCAGAGAATTGAATAATATTCTCGCCTTTGTCAGTATTCTTTACAAGAATTAATACCTGATAATATAACAACTAGTGATCTAATAACATCGAGTTATCAACTAAAAGATCACTATATAAGAGTTTTCATCAGACTCCTGAGGAGACCTTGGCTGCCTTTTGTAGACTGATCCATCATCCAACACAGCAGTCCCAGGTCGACTCTGCAATCAGATACGTCATTAATACTGGGACGCTCTAGGGAACCTCACTTACAGGCTTAGACACAAACGTCCACCTCTTCATTCCATAGATGGCGTTGCTGTCTAAGCGCCACCTCATCAGAGGTCAGCAACGGCTATGTTACGAGCTGATTAAGACGGGAATCCAGCACCTGTGGCCGGTATATCCCGTCCTCGCTAGATGGCGTTGTCCATTTGGAGTGGGTTTCGGGAGCGGATTCACAGATGGCGTTGTCGTCACTGCTCCGTGCTCCGACGCTGGACTCGGGTCCATAACAGAAGGAGAGAGAGAGGGGGGGGGGGGGCTCTACTCACAGGCAGAAAGAAGGGAAGAATGAAATAGTGTGTTGAGACAGAGAGAAGAGACAAGCGCTAGCATACACACACACACACATACACACACACACGGAGGCATACAGATAGACGGGCACACATATACACACACACACACACACAAAGGTTTGCCACCAGACTAGTACCGGAGCTGAGAGGCATGAGCTACGAGGAGAGACTACGGGAATTTAACCTCACGTCGTTGGAGGACATAAGAGTTAGGGGGGCATGATCACCACATTCAAGATTCTCAAAGGAATTGATAGGGTAGATATAGACAGGCTATTTAACACAAGGGGCACACGCTCTAGGGGACACAGGTGGAAACTGAATGGCCAAATGAGCCACACAGATATTACAAAGAACTTTTTTAGTGTCTGAGTGGTTGACAAATGGAATGCATTAGGAAGTGATGTGGTGGAGGCAGACCACCGCATCACTTCCTAATGCATTCCATTTGTCAACAACTCTGACACTAAAAACGTCTTTCTAATATCTGTGTGGAAAAATAATAAAAACTAAATGGGTAGAACACCTGGAGAGAAATGGTATAATATCAAACAGACAGTATGGTTTTCGATCTGGAAGATCCTGTGTATCAAATTTACTCAGTTTCAATGATCGAGCCACAGAGATTTTACAGGAAAGAGATTGTTGGGTTGACTACATCTATCTGGACCTAATAAAGGCTTTCGATAGGGTTCCACATAAGAGTTTGTTCTGGAAACTGGAAAATATTGAAGGGGTGACAGGTAAACTTCTAACATGGATGAAAAATTTTCTGATTGATTGAAAAATGAGGGCAGT
Source organism: Procambarus clarkii (assembly GCF_040958095.1). Taxonomy (NCBI): domain Eukaryota; kingdom Metazoa; phylum Arthropoda; class Malacostraca; order Decapoda; family Cambaridae; genus Procambarus; species Procambarus clarkii. Next base: position 45,193,115 of record NC_091172.1, on the reverse strand, counting down.
AATCAGAGGCAATGTACCGGACTGGAGAAACGTCACAAATGGAGTACCACAGAGTTCAGTTCTTGCACCAGTGATGTTCAAGGTCTTCATAAATGATCTACCAGATGGAATACAGAATTATATGAACATGATTGCTGATGATGCTAAGATAATAGGAAGGATAAGAAACTTAGATGATTGTCATGCCCTTCAAGAAGACCTGGACAAAATAAGTATATGGAGCACCACTTGGCAAATGGAATTTAACGTAAATAAAGGCCATGTTATGGAATGTGGAATAGGAGAACATAAACTCTACACAACCTATAAATTATGTGAGAAATCATTAAAGAATTCTGATAAAGGAAGAGATCTAGGGGTGGTTCTAGATAGAAAACTATCACCTGAGGACCACATGAAGAACGTTGTGCGAGGAGCCTATGCTACGCTTTCTAACTTCAGAATTGCTTTTATATACTTGGATGGGGAAATACTAAAAAAATTGTTCACGACTTTTGCTAGGCAAAGCTAGAATATGCAGCAGTTGTGTGGTGCCCATATCTTAAGAAGCACATCAACAAACTGGAAAAGGTGCAAAAAGAAGCTACTAAGTGGCTCCCAGAACTGAAGGGCAAGAGCTACGAGGAGAGGTTAGAGGCATTAAATATGCCAAAACTAGAAGACAGAAGAAAAAGAGGTGATATGATCACTACTTACAAAATAGTAATAGGAATTGATAAAATTGATAGGGAAGATTTCCTGAGACCTGGAAGTTCAGGAACAAGAGGTCATAGATTTAAACCAAATAAACAAAGATGCCGAAAAAATATAAGAGAAAATTGAGTGGTTGTCGGTTGGAACAAGTTAAGTGAGAAGGTGGTGGAGGCCAAAACCGTCAGTAGTTTCAAAGCTTTATATGACAAAGAGTGCTGGGAAGACAGGACACCACGAGCGTAGCTCTCATCCTGTAACTACACTTAGGTAATTACACACACACGCACACACACACACACACACACACACACACACACACACACACACACACACACACACACACACACACACACACACACACACACACACACACACACACACACACACACACACACACAGCGGAAGTGGAAATAGATGAAATGTTCACACGTAATAATAACAGAACGAGGGGACATGGGTGGAAACTGGAAACTCAGATGAGTCACAGAGATGTTAGGAAGTTTTCTTTTAGCGTGAGAGTAGTGGAAAAATGGAATGCACTTGGGGAACAGGTTGTGGAAGCACACTCTATTCATGCTTTTAAAGTTAGGTATGATAGGGAAATGGGACAGGAGTCATTGCTGTAATAACCGATGGCTGGAAAAGCGGGATCCTAGAGTCAATGCTCGATCCTGCAAGCACAAATAGGTGAGTACAAATAGGTGAATACACACACACACACACACACACACACACACACACACCAGAATCCTCTGATACCTTGTTAACCACCTCACAGATCTCCACACCTATTGAACAGTTTCCTCCATCAGCAGAATGCTCACCAAGAAGGGGACAAGAGAATGAACAGAAGAAAGTGAGCTTCAAGGCAATGTACAATAATATAAATGGCATTACGAATAAAACAAGTTTACTTGGAGAATGGGCACTAGAAGAAAACCCAGAAACAATAGCACTTACAGAAACAAAGCTATTGGAAACCATAACAAATACAGTGTTTCCATAGGACTACTATGTAGTGAGGAAAGAGAGAAGGGAGAGAAGGAGGTCGTGTAGTCTTGCTGATGGGAAAAGGCTGGAATTTTGAAGAGATGGTTATTCAGAACTGTAAAGATTTCTGTGACTACTTAACAGGTACCATAGCAATTGGAGGACAAAAAATTATAGTAGTAGACATATATAACCCCCCATCAAACGACAGAAGACCCAGACAGGAATATGATAGGAACAACACGGCCAACATCAATATAATAGAGAGAGCAGATTCTGTACCTAGCAGAAACGGTTCCAGACTACAAATTATGGGAGACTTCAACCACGAGAGAATAGAGACCCACATGGAGGACCGAACACATGGAGAGCTAAGCTGCTGGACATAACAACAAGAAACTTTCTAAACCAAGTTTCAAGGGACCGACAAGAATGAGAGGAGAGGATGAACCAGCAATTCCTGATCTGATATTTCGCTAAATGAGTCGGATATAAGGGAGGTTAAGTTGGAAGCCCCCTTGGGAATGAGTGATCATAGTGTACTGATCTTCGAATACCTGGTAGAGCTAGGAATTATCTCCCAAAAAAAGAACTGGGAAACAAAGGACTGGCGAACCGAAAGGGAAACTTGTTGGCTCCTTATGAACTATGAGGAGATGAGAAAATTCCTAAGGGATATACCATAGAACTCACAACTAAGTCCGTACATGACATGATGGGCTATGTCACCCCAAAAGTGTCAGGAGGCAGTAAACAGGTTTATCCCGGCCCGACAGGAAAAAAACATGAAGCAAAAAAAGAATCTATGGTTAAATAGGCCATGTATGAAAGCAAAGGAACTGAACAAAAGGGCGTGGAGGAAATTCCGAAATAACAGAACACCTGAAAGTAGAGAGAGATACCAGAGAACCAGGAACGAGTATGTTAGTGTGAGAAGAGACGCTGAGAAAAAATATGAAAATGATATAGCTAATAAAGCTAAGACCGAACCAAAGCTACTACACAGTTACGTCAGGAGGAAAACAACAGTGAAGGAACAGGTGGTGAAACTTAAGACAGGTGAGGACAGGTATACAGAGAATGACAAAGAGGTGTGTGAAGAACTCAACAAGAGGTTCCAGGAGGTCTTCACAATAGAACAAGGAGAGGTCACGACGCTAGCAGAGGTGGCAGTAAACCAGGCGGCTTTGGAATGGTATGAAATTACAAGCGATGAGGTCAAGAGGCACCTGTTGAATCTGGACGCGAGAAAGGCTGTTGGCCCGGACAGAATCTGACCATGGGTATTGAAAGAATGTGCAGGACCGCTTTGCTTCCTACTCTCCATAGTGTATAGTAGGTCACTGGAAACGGGAGACCTACCCGAAATTTGGAAGACTGCTAATGTAGTCCCAATATACAAAAAGGGTGACAAACATGAGGCACTGAACTACAGGCCAGTGTCCTGAACTTGTATACCATGCAAGGAGATGGAGAAGATCGTGAGAAAAAACCTAGTAACACATCTGGAGAGAAGGGACTTCGTGACAAACCATCAACATAGGTTCAGGGAGGGTAAATCTTGCCTTACAGGCTTAATAGAATTCTACGATCAGGTGCCAAAGATGAAGCAGAATGGGCGGACTGCATTTTCTTGGACTGCCGGAAAGCCTTTGAAACAGTACCCCATACAAGGCTGATGCATAAGCTGGAGAACAGGCAGGAGTAACTGGTAAGGTGCTCCAATGAATAAGGGAGTACCTAAGCAATAGGAAGCAGAGAGTTACAGTGAGCGGTGAGACCTCAGATTGGCGTGAAATCACCAGTGGAGTCCCACAGAGCTCTGTACTCGGACCTATCCTTTTTCTGATATACGTAAATGATCTTCCAAAGAGTACAGACTCATTCCTCTCTATGTTTGCTGACGACGCCAAAATTCTGAGAAGGATTAAGACAAAGGTGGACACCTTAAGGCTTCAAGAAGAGCTGGACAATCTGCAGGAATGGTCCAACAAATGGGTATTACAGTTTAACACAAGCAAATGTAATGTAATGGAGATAGGTGTAGGGAGCAGGAGACCAGATACAAGGTATCAATTTGGGAAATCAAATACTTCAAGGGTCAGAGAGAGAGAGAGAAAAAGACCTGTGGGTTGATATCACGCCAGACCTGTCCCCTGAAGCTCATATCAAGAGGATAACATCAGCGGCATATGCCAGGTTGGCTAACATATGAACGGCCTTTAGAAACTTGTGTAAGAAATCTTTCAGAACTTTGTATACCACATATGTCAGACCAATCCTGGAGTATGCGGCTCCAGCATGGAGTTCATATCTACTCAAGGATAAGACAAAACTGGAAAAGGTTCAGAGGTTGGCCACCAGACTCGTACCCGGGCTGAGAGGTATGACCCACGAGGAGAGACTACGGGAATTAAACTTCACGTCACTGGGTGACAGAAGAGTTACAGGGGACATGATCACCACATGCAAGATTCTCAGAAGAATTGATAGGGTAGATAAAGACAGATTATTTAACACAAGGGGCACACGCACACACACACTAGGGAACACAGGTGGAAATTGAGTGCCCAAATGAGCCATATAGACGTTAGAAAGAATTTTTTTGTTTAAGCAGTGTTGTGGTGGAGGCTGATTCCATACACAGTTTCATATGTAGATATGATATAGCCCAGTAGGCTCAGGAACCTGTACATTAGTTGATTGACAGTTGAGAGGCGGGACCAAATAGCCAGAGCTCAACCCCCGCAAGGACAACTAGGTGAATACAACTAGGTAAGTTCACATATTCTTTATTTTAATCAATTTCACAAAAAATAAGAATTATCAGAAACAAAGAAGTAAACAGTGTTCATATATCCATATATTCCCAGTCCTTCCCAAGCGTTTGTCCGCCGTAGTCCCACAGTTGGTCCCAGACGTCCACCATCTTGCGGACGTAGGAGGCCGCGTCCTCCCAATTTCCATCCCAGCCGTCTTCTAATTTTCGCCTCTTAGGGGCCGAGTCCGAACAGTCGAAATGTGAGATGAGTCTCTTACAGGAATACTCCGAGTACTCCATCTTGTCGGTGTTGATGGGAGGAAGGCTGCTGCTGGGAGACCTTAACCTGACTAGCATAGAGCCCCTAAGGTGTAATATATATCCGGGATGATCAAGAATATAGTTAAGGGGCTAAATATTGTCACGCCGCCAACCCTATTACCAACCACCATAGGCAGAGGTAAGTGGCCGTGTTCAGGCCACTTACCTAGAGCGTGTGCCCCTTGTGTTATATAGCCTGTCTATATCTACCCTATCAATTCCCTTGAGAATCTTGAATGTGGTGATCATGCCCCGCTATCTTTTCTCTCTTCCAACAACGTGAGATTTAATTCCCGTAGTCTCTCCTCGTAGCTCATGCCTCTCAGCTCGGGTAGTAGTCTGGTGGCAAACCTTTGTGTGTGTATATATATGTGCCCGTCTATCTGTACGCCTGTGTGTGTGTGTGTGTGTGTGTGTGTGTGTGTGTGTGTGTGTGTGTGTGTGTGTGTGTGTGTGTGTGTGTGTGTGTGTGTGTGTGTGTGTGTGTGTGTGTGTGTGTGTGTGTGTGTGTGTGTGTGTTTGTGTGTGTGTGTGTGTGTGTGTGTGTGTGTGTGTGTGTGTGTGTGTGTGTGTATATGTGTGCCCGTTTATTTGTATGCCTCTGTGTGTGTGTGTGTGTGTGTGTGTGTGTGTGTGTGTACTCACCTATTTGTGCTTGCGGGGGTTGAGCTTTGGCTCTTTGGTCCCGCCTCGTCCCTTATTGTGTGTGTGTGTGTGTGTGTGTGTGTGTGTGTGTGTGTGTGTGTGTGTGTGTGTGTGTGTGTGTATGCCAGCGCTTGTCTCTTCTCTCTCTCAACACACTATTTAATTCTTCCCTTATTTCAGGCTGTGAGTAGAGCCCCCCCCCCTTCTCTCTCTCTCTCTCTCTCTCTCTCTCTCTCTCTCTCTCTCTCTCTCTCTCTCTCTCTCTCTCTCTCTCTCTCTCTCTCTCTCTCTCTCTCTCTCTCTCTCTCTCTCTCTCTCTCTCTCTCTCTCTCTCTCTCTCTCTCTCTCTCTCTCTCTCTCTCTCTCTCTCTCTCTCTCTCACTCTCTCTCAAATGGTTCCCCAACTTTTAACCCTTCATTACTCCCCCCTAACCCTTCTCCCCCCCCCCCGCTTGTCGTGTAGGAAACCTAACTCTTAATATATTGATATTTAATTGATTGAATTGAATTACACGAAGGACCATCCTATTTTTACTGAAAAGGGAAACAGATACATAATGCAATAATAAGGACTAAGATACCAGTGCCTGTGGACAATGTAATTATTAAGAATTATTTGTTGAATATTAATGGACTGGAAGATTAATTATTATTCAAGAGTTAAACCTTCCCAAACTTCACAATTGGGGGTTAATACTAAGAAATTGAGTTACTCCTAGTACACTTAATACAGGCTGGTTCTTCCCCGAGAGAAATTAGTAAGATTTAATAAGAGATATAATTTGTATAAGTATTTAGTAACTTGGTTAATAATAGGAGCTTATTATAGTAACTGTTAGACAAGAAAACTGTTCCTATCTAAAGTTCACGAGGCTATATTAAATCTCAACTATTTATAAGTAATTAAGGAATAAATCAAGGTAATATTAGCTACTTGGCTGTGACAGTGAACAGGGGCGTGGTTGAGTGATGGCGTCATCCACAACCTGCTGGAACACCTGACTTGCTAGCGTGGCGTGGGAGTTTGTCTCACCTCCGGCTGCTTCAACACACGCTGGAAACCCAATATAGTGTAAAGTTCGTTTACACACAATAAATTATATCATTATGGATTACTGGAAGGGCTATATTAAGTTCACTGGGAACATACTTGTAGATAGAGGAGGGAGCACGGTGTAACGATGGACTTAGGGTAAAGTTTGCATGTTGAGAGCTCTGAACATTATAACTGAACCACTTAACATTATTGTTGTCCACCGACGCAATCCTTGGATCGCTGATGGAGTAGTTATACACTCTGGGGCCGATTAATAGCAAGGGCCGATCACATAGCTGACGAAAGCTTCACCTCTCTGTACCAACGGCCATCATGTCGTCTCGTGGTCAAAGCTTCGTAGTCAGTCCTTTCGTACTCCTCCTGCCTCAACCCTCTCCTCGCGCATGCGCAACATATTTTAGTAGAAACGGAAAATTGTTTTCCTTATAATTACTCTACTAAATAAGTTAATGAGAATGAGGTTGCAATTATAGGGAGTTATATATTATTTAAATTCTCGTCAAATAATAATTATTATGAACAGTGTTTTTATTAAATGAGAAATTTCTGTTTAGTCCATGTTAAGTTAAGATAACAGATAAACTGTTATATAGTGATCTTTTAGTTGAAAACTCGTTGTTATTAGATCACTATTTGTTATATTATCGGGTATTAATTCTTGTAAAGAATACTGACAAAAGGCGAGAATTTTTATATTGTATTTTCTTAAATAAAGATAAAAAAAAAAAAATACTATTCAATTCTCTGGCATGATGACGAAAATTATGTCTCTGCTGGATATTATCTGACGCAATACTGTCCCTCTATGTAGGAAGAATTTGGTAAATGACGTGCAGATGGGAAAATATTAATTTATGTTGACTCTACAAATTAGTAGGATTAGTATATACTATGCCTAGCATACAATGGTGATGTATTATGATACAATAATGATGTATTAGTGTTGGAAACTTTCCAACACCCCTCACAAACCAACATTCCGTCCCGATTCCCCATCCCTAGACCTCCACTTTACTCCATTCCTGTACCTCTTCTCTACTGTCATCCCCCACGACCTCCGACACCACTCCCACCCCCCCCCCCCTTCCCACCTCTAACCTTCTCCCTCCCGCTCTTAGGTCTCCTCTCCCGTCTGCTCACAACCTGTCCGGTACAGGGTCAGGTCATTACCACTACACAGCACTTGGAAGGGGTCAGGATAAGGATGTGAGATGGAACGGAGGGAAGGAATGGGAGTGATGGTATACGGGAGCTAGTTAATACTCTATTACCTTGATGGTCGACCATCACTGTAACCATCTACACTACACACGACCATCACTGTAACCATCTACACTACACACAACCATCAACACTGTAACCATCTACACTACACACAACCATCATCACTGTAACCATCTACACTACACACAACCTTCATCACTGTACCATCTACACTACACACAACCTTCATCACTGTACCATCTACACTACACACCACCATCACTGTAACCATCTACACTACACACAACCTTCATCACTGTACCATCTACACTACACACAACCATCATCACTGTAACCATCTACACTACACACCACCATCATCACTGTAACCATCTACACTACACACAACCATCATCACTGTAACCATCTACACTACACACAACCTTCATCACTGTAACCATCTACACTACACACAACCATCATCACTGTACCATCTACACTACACACAGCCATCATCACTGTAACCATCTACACTACACACAACCTTCATCACTGTACCATCTACACTACACACAACCATGAACACTGTACCATCTACACTACACACCACCATCACTGTAACCATCTACACTACACACTACCATCACTGTAACCATCTACACTACTCACAACCTTCATCACTGTACCATCTACACTACACACCACCATCACTGTAACCATCTATACTACACACAACCATCACTGTAACCATCTACACTACACACAACCATCACTGTACCATCTACACTACACACAACCATCACTGTAACCATCTACACTACACACCACGATCATCACTGTAACCATCTACACTACACACCACCATTACTGTAACCATCTACACTACACACCACCATCATCACTGTAACCATCTACACTACACACCACCATCACTGTAACCATCTACACTACACACGACCATCACTGTAACCATCTACACTACACACAACCATCACTCTAACCATCTACACTACACACCACCATCATCACTGTAACCATCTACACTACACACCACCATCACTGTAACCATCTACACTACACACCACCATCACTGTAACCATCTACACTACACACCATCATCACTGTACCATCTACACTACACACAACCTTCATCACTGTACCATCTACACTACACACAACCATCATCACTGTACCATCTATACTACACACAACCATCATCACTGTACCATCTACACTACACACAACCTTCATCACTCTACCATCTACACTACACACAACCATCATCACTGTACCATCTACACTACACACAACCTTCATGTGCTGTGTAGATGGTTATCAGGATGGTAGTCTTGATGGTTTTGTGTAGTTACAACACCATCATCACTACACACGACCCTCATCAAAGTAACAATATTTTCTACTCACATCCATCTTCACTATAACCATCCTCACACGTCCATCGTCACTGTAACTCAACACTACTCACAACCAGTGTCACCATAACCATGTACACCATACTATCCTTATGGTTCCAACTGAAGCCGTATCTCTCCACACACACTGTAACAGTGTAGGTTACAGTGACTGGGTCACTGGAGCTGGAGGAGGCAGGAGTCACTATTTATCAGGAGAAATCGCCAAGCCATTACGACTATATGAGCACTGGGAAGGGGGTCAGGATAAGCATTTCGGATGGGACGGGGTAAAGGAGTTTTGCCCAACCACTTGGACGGTCGGGGATTGAACGCCGACCTGCATGAAGCGAGACCGTCGCTCTACCGTCTAGCCCAAGTGGTTGCGTGGGCACACCGCAGCAAGCTCCTGGAATATCGAATTACTTAAGTATTGGGAACAGATTGGGGCTACAGTGGTGTCCCAGGTTACATAAAGGTTCAAGGAAGTGTAAAAGCAAAAAAATACAATAAACAAGTAAAGATGAGTGAAAATAGCTTAGTTGGAAAAGTTTGTTTTTGTTCTAGAACAAAAACAAAGATGGCCACCACCACCACAGGGAATGTAAACACACCAATAGATGATTGTGGCAAAGGATTCTCACCAAAAGATATAAGGAAAGGAGGTGTTCTTGGCAGGTTAGAGATAATTGAGGATATGCAAAAGAATGAAGAAAAAGTGCTTAAATTGAAAGAGGACAATGAAGCTCTTAGGAGTGAGCTTTGCACTCTAAAAGGAAGTATTCTTCAGCAAGTTAAGAGTATTACTGCATTAACGGACAAGGTAACAAATTAGGAGGAGCAAATCAAGGAACTAGTGAAAGAAAATGAGGCGTGGAAAGTGAAGTGTGGTGACTTTGAAGAAGTAAACAAGAAAATAGACTCTTATGGTGAACAACTCCAAGGGAGCCTGAGGGCTAATACAGAATTAGGCAAGGATCTGCAACTGGAAACTTCATTGACAACTCACATAGAGGAGGTAATAAAGAACTAGAAATGTATAAAGATGAAATAAAAGAGACGTATGCCCAAGTTGTCAAAGAGAAAGAGACGATTAAGGAAAGGTGTTTGGAAGTCCTAACCAGAAATGATAAACAAGAAGCGGATCTTAGGCAAGCAATAAGGAAAGAACTGGTAACCAACAGTACACTGGTACAAAACACTGTATGTAGAAGTAAGTCCATAATAATTTTTGGATGTTTAGAGAAGGAAATTTCCTCTAGGGTGGACCGAGCAGCAGAAAAGATGAAAATCATAGAAAAATAGTAGGATTAGGAGAAGGTCTAAATTCAAAGGAGCATGTTAGTGATTTTAGGAAAGGGTTAGTTCAACAGAAATTGCGAGAGGGCCAGAGATCAAAAGACACAAGCATGGAATCATTATAGAAAGAGACCAAACTTCCAAACATACCAGCGATACAAAGATTCAAGAAACAACTACATGTTAGTAAGGAGAGAGTCAAAGGAACTTTGAGATCGGTATAGCAGACAAATGTAAATCAGGTCCAGGCCTTTTCTATAAATTCATTAAAAACAAGCTGTTGGTAAAGGATAATATTCATAGGTTGAAAACGGGGGACAGATACACGGAAAATGAAAAGGAAATGTGTGAAACATTAAACGAAAAGTGCCAAAGTGTGTTTGTACAAAACGAGATCCTCAGAGAACCAGACACAATAAGAATTCGAGAGAACAGCATAGAGCACAAAGAGGTTTTTAGAGACGAAGTTAAATAAATGCTCGTGGAGCTACTAGCATGGATGAAAAATTTTCTGATTGATTGAAAAATGAGGGCAGTAATCAGAGGCAATGTATCGGACTAGAGAAACGTCACAAGTGGAGTACCACAGGGTTCAGTTCTTGCACCGGTAATGTTCAGTGTCTTCATAAACGATCTACCAGATGGAATACAGAATTATATGAACATGTTTGCTGATGATGCTAAGAAAAGAGGAAGGATAAGAAACTTAGATGATTGTCATGCCCTTCAAGAAGACCTGGACAAAATAAGTATATGGAGCACCACTTGGCAAATGGAATTTAACGTGGATAAAGGCCATGTTATGGAATGTGGAATAGGAGAACATAAACTCCACACAACCTATAAATTATGTGAGAAATCTTTAAAGAACCCTGATAAAGAAAGAGATCTAGGGGTGGTTCTAGATAGAAAACTATCACCTGAGGACCACATTAATAGCATTGTGCGAAGAGCCTATGCTACGCTTTCTAACTTCAGAATTGCTTTTAAATACATGGATGGGGAAATACAAAATAAATTTTTCACGACTTTTGCTAGGCAAAGCTGGAATATGCAGTGGTTGTGTGGTGCCCATATCTTAAGAAGCACATCAACAAACTGGAAAAGGTGCAAAAACAAGCTACTAAGTGACTCCCAGAACTGAATGGCAAGAGCTACGAGGAGAGGTTAGAGGCATTAAATAGGCCAAAACTAGAAGACTGAAGAAAAAGAGGTGATATGATCACTACTTACAAAATAGTAATAGGAATTGATAAAATTGATATGGAAGATTTCCTGAGACCTGGAACTTCAAGAACAAGAGGTCATAGATTTAAACTAACTAAACAAAGATGCCGAAGAAATATAAGAAAATTCACTTTCGCAAATAGAGTGGTAGACGGTTGGAACAAGTTAAGTGAGAAGGTGGTGGTGGCCAAAACCGTCAGTAGTTTCAAAGCTTTATATGACAAAGAGTACTGGGAAGACGGGACACCACGCGCGTAGCTCTCATCCTGTAACTACACTTAGGTAATTACACACACACGCACACACACACACACACACACACACACACACACACACACACACACACACACACACACACACACACACACACACACACACACACACACACACACACACACACAGTGGAAGTGGAAATAGATGAAATGTTCACACGTAATAATAACAGAACGAGGGGACATGGGTGGAAACTGGAAACTCTGTCGGAAAATCCGACACCATTTAATAATCATACAGATAATAGCTGTATTGTATAAACAAGTTACCCATAGAAAACGTAACTTGTAGTGGAATTACCGTCTAAAGAAAACGGGATATCATCACCACATACTATTATAATTCACCAGCTATTCTGCTGGGAATTGCTCTTAAATACATTAGTCTTTGGACTTTACCATCATAAAAACATCTTATATAAATTAACTTAATTATCAATATTAAAGTAGAGTAAATGTGACCCTTCTATCACTTTCTGACATGTGGACAATGTAAGCCAGGCGTCAGAGTGAGGGAGGAGGGCAGCCATTGTTGTGTCACCTCCGAGACGTGTGGAGCAAATTTGGCTCCTATCATATCTGGACAATGTCGGCCAGGCGTCAGTAGTAAGGAGTGTTAGACATTGCCATTGTTTGTACTGAGACCAGAGGCTCACGGGAGCAAATGCGGCTCCTGTTAATTTTACTTGGACGTAGTGTTATGGAAACCAAGGGTGTACCATTTTCAACACGCTGTCAACAATTCAAGTTAAGTGTTCTTTCCGAAACCCATGTATCTTTCATTTATGGCCATTAATGTCATTATATAGGGTGGTCCGGTTAGAGCACGTGGAAGCCTCAAACTAAAGGTAATTAAGCCAGGTCTTCAATGTTCCATGTACAGTATTTTCTCTGATATAGCTTGTCATATATAGGTATCTGGCTTTACAGCTAGCGCCCTTTTGACAGGTCAAGACGAGGAAGCATATGCTTTGTGCATCAGTTACTGGGTGATGGAAGCTACCTCAAAGAGGATAATTTGGTGTCTACACCCTAGTTATACCTGGTGGACTAGCCTGCTGTACTATAAGATAAGGAACCTCTTCAATGTATGTACTTAATTCTGTAGTTTGATTGGCTGCATATATATTAATTTAATAACCCCCCCTAATGTGTAGAGGATCGATTTGTGAGATTAAGAGATTATTGCAGAAATACAGTCCACTTATCATTATACAAATTGCTATCGAAGTATATAAATTAACGTAAATATAAATTCATATAAATTAAATAAATATAAATCTCACAGGTCGGTTCCCACAAACTCAAATGAGTCACAGGGATGTTAGGAAGTTTTCTTTTAGCATGAGAGTAGTCGAAAAATGGAATGCACTTGGGGAACAGGTTGTGGAAGCAAACTTTATTCATACTTTTAAAGTTAGGTATGATAGGGAAATGTGACTGGAGTCATTGCTGTAAACAACCGATGGCTGGAAAGGCGGTATCCAAGAGTCAATGCTTGATCCTGCAAAGCACAAATAGGTGAGTACAAATAGGTGAATACACACACACACACACACACACACACACACACACACACACACACACCAAAATCCTCTGACACCTTGTTAACCACCTCACAGATCTTCACACCTATTGAACAGTTTCCTCCATCAGCAGAACGCTCACCAAGAAGGGGACAAAAGAATGAACAAAAGAAAGTGAGCTTCAAGGCAGTGTACAATAATATAATATATATGGCATAACGAATAAAACAAGTTTACTTGGAGAATGGGCACTAGAAGAAAACCCAGATATAATAGCCTAACAGAAACAAAGCTATCGAAAACCATAACAAATGCAGTGTTTCCACAGGACTGCTATGTAGTGAGGAAAGAGAGAATGGAGAGGAGGAGGTCGTGTAGCTTTGCTGATGGGAAGAGGCTGAAATTTTTAAGAAAGGGTTATTCAGGGTTGTAAAGATTTCTGTGACTACATAACAGGTACCATAGCAATTGGAGGACAAAAACTCACAGTAGTAGTCATATATAACTCCCCAGGAAACGCCAGAAGACCCAAACAGGAATATGATAGGAACAACATGGCCACCATCAATATAATAGAGAGCAGCTTCTGTAGCTAGCAGAAACGGATCCAGACTACAAATTATGGGAGACTTCAACCATGGGAAAATAGATTGGGAGAATAGGGACCCACATGGAGGACCGAACACAAGGAGAGCTAAGCTGTTGGACGTAGCAACAAGAAACTTTCTAAACCAACACATCAAGGGACCGACAAGAATGAGAGGAGAGGATGGACCAGCAATGCTCCATTTGATATTTTGCTAAATGTGTCGGATATAAGGGAGGATAAGTGGGAAGCCCCCTTGGGAATGAGTGATCACAGTGTATTGATCTTTGAGTACCTGGTAGAGCTAGGAATTATCTCCCCAAAAAAGAACTGGGAAACAAAGGACTGGCGAACCGAAAGGGAAACTTGTTGGCTCCTCATGAACTATGAGGAGATGAGAAAATTCCTAAGGGATATACCATAGAAATCACGACTAAGTTCGCACATGACATGATAGGCTATGTCACCCCAAAAGTGTCAGGAGGCAGTAAACAGGTTTATCCCGGCCCGACAGGAAAAAACCAAGAAGCAAAAAAAGAATCCATGGTTTAATAGTCTATGTATGAAAGCAAAAAAAACTGAACAAAAGGGCGTGGAGGAAATTCCGAAATAACAGAACACCTGAAAGTAGAGAGAGATACCAGAGAACAAGGAACGAGTATGTTAGTGTGAGAAGAGAAGCTGAGAAAAAATATGAAAATGATACAGCTAATAAAGCTAAGACCGAACCAAAGCTACTACACAGTCACATCAGGAAGAAAACAACAGTGAAGGAACACGTGATGAAACTTAAAACGGGTGAGGACAGGTATACAGAGAATGACAAAGAGGTGTGTGAAGAACTCAACAAGAGGTTCCAGGTGGTCTTCACAATAGAACAAGGAGAGGTCACGGCGCTAGGAGAGGAAGCAGTAAACCAGGCGGCCTTGGAATGGTATGAAATTACAAGAGATGAGGTTAAGAGGCACCTGTTGGATCTGGACGTGAGAAAGGCTGTTGGCCCGGACGGAATCTGACCATGGGTATTGAAAGAATGTGCAGGAGCGCTCTGCTTGCCACTCTCCATAGTGTATAGTAGGTCACTGGAAACGGGAGACCTACCAGAAATATGGAAGACGGCTAATGTAGTCCCAATATACAAAAAGGGTGACAGACAAGAAACACTGAACTACAGGCCAGTGTCCTTAAATTGTATACTATGGAAGGAGATGGAGAAGATCGTGAGAAAAAAAACTAGTAACACATCTGGAGAGAAGGGACTTTGTGACAAACCATCAACATAGGTTCAGGGAGGGTAAATCTTGCCTTACAGGCTTAATAGAATTCTACAATCACGTGCCAAAGATTAAGCAGAAGTATGGGCGGACTGCCGGAAATCCCTTGACACAGTACCCCATAAAAGACCGATGCATAAGCTGGAGAGATAGGCAGGAGTAGCTGGTAAGGTGCTCCAGTGGATGAGGGAGTACCTAAGCAATAGGAAGCAGAGAGTTACAGTTAGGGGTGAGACCTCAGATTGGCGTGAAATCACAAGTGGAGTCACACAGGGCTCTGTACTCGGACCTATCCTGTTTCTGATATACGTAAATGATCTCCCAGAGGGTATAGGCTCATTCCTCTCTATGTTTGCTGACGACGCCAAAATTATGAGAAAGATTAAGACAAAGATGGACAGCTTAATGGTTCAAGAAGACCTGGACAAGCTGCAGGAATGGTCCAACAAATGGTTTTTAGAGTTTAACTCAAGCAACTGTAATGTAATGAAAATAGGTGTAGGGAACAGGAGACCAGATACAAGGTATCATTTGGGAGAGAGAGAAAGACCTGGGGGTTAATATCACGCCAGACCTGTCCCCTGAAGCTCATATCAAGAGGATAAACTCAGCGGCATATGCCAGGTTGGCTAACATAAGAACGGCCTTTAGAAGCTCCAGCATGGAGTCCATATCTACTCAAGGATAAGACTAAATTGGAAAAGGTTCAAAGGTTTGCCACCAGACTAGTACCCGAGCTGAGAGGTATGAGCTACGAGTAGAGACTACGGGAATTAAACCTCACGTCACTGGGTGACAGAAGAGTTTGAGGGGACATGATAACCACATGCAAGATTCTCAGAGGAATTGATAGGGTAGATAAAGACAGATTATTTAACACAAGGTCACACACACACACACACTAGGGAACACAGGTGGAAATTGAGTGCCCAAATGAGCCATAAAGACGTTAGAAAGATTTTTTTCAATATCAGAGTAGTAGAGAAATGTAATGCATTAGGCAGTGATGTGTTGGAGGCTGATTCCATACACAGTTTCAAATGTAGATATGATAGAGCCTAGTAGGCTCAGGAACCTGTACATCAGTTGATTGACAGTTGAGAGGCGGGACCAAATAGCCAGAGCTCAACCCCCGCAAGGACAACTAGATGAATACAACTAGGTGAGTACGCATATCCTTTATTTTAATCAATTTCACAAAAAATAAGAAGAAATTATCAGAAACAAAGAAGTAAACAGTGTTCATATATCCATATATTCCCAGTCCTTCCCAAGCGTTTGTCCGCCGTAGTCCCACAGTTGGTCCCAGACGTCCACCATCTTGCGGACGTAGGAGGCCGCGTCCTCCCAATTTCCATCCCAGCCGTCTTCTAATTTTCTCCTCTTAGGGGCTGAGTCCGAACAGTCGAAATGTGAGATGAGTCTCTTACAGGAATACTCCGAGTACTCCATCTTGTCGGTGTTGATGGGAGGAAGGCTGCTGCTGGGAGACCTTAACCTGACTAGCATAGAGCCCCTAAGGTGTAATATATATCCGGGATGATCAAGAATATAGTTAAGGGGCTAAATATTGTCACGCCGCCAACCCTATTACCAACCACCATAGGCAGAGGTAAGTGGCCGTGTTCACTCAGATATTGTATAAGAGAGGGGGAAGGGGGAGAAAGAGGGAAGACGGGGGAGGAAGAGGGGGGAGGAAGAGGGAAGAGGGTGAAAGAGCGGAGGGGGGGGGAAGGAGGGGGGGGGGAGAGACATGGATGATGCCGGGTTCCCCCTTTTATATATATAAATTATTGTTTTTTATTTTCATGGGAGGGGCGAGGGGTATCTTAGAGAGAGAGGGGGTGAGGGGAAGGGGGGTGAGGAAAATGCTGGAGATTAGAGTTAAGAGAAAGAAGGAGGAAGAGGATAAACAGGGAGAGAGGAGAGGTTGGGAAGGGGTTGGAGGGAAGATGAAGGAGGAAGACGAGTTCATTCACTCATTCGTTTATAGAGGAGTTTTTGGTGATAATAATAAATGTTATTATTGACGTGTTTTATTCAATGTAAAGACAATATATATATATATATATATATATATATATATATATATATATATATATATATATATATATATATATATATATATATATATATATATATATGTCGTACCTAGTAGCCAGAACTCACTTATCAGCCTACTATGCAAGGCCCAATTTGACTAATAAGCCACGTTTTCATGAATTAATTGTTTTTCGACTACCTAACCTACCTAACCTAACCTAACCTAACTTTTTTGGCTACCTAACCTAACCTAACCTATAAAGATAAGTTAGGTTAGGTTAGGTAGGGTTGGTTAGGTTTGGTCATATATCTACGTTAATTTAAACTCCAATAAAAAAAAATTGACCTCATACATAATGAAATGGGTAGCTTTATCATTTCATAAGAAAAAAATTAGAAAAAATATATTAATTCAGGAAAAATTGGCTTATTAGGCAAATCTGGCCTTGAATAGTAGGCTGACAAGTGCATTCTGGCTATTAGGTACGATATATATATATATATATATATATATATATATATATATATATATATATATATATATATATATATATATATATATATATGTCGTACCTAATAGCCAGAACTCACTTTTCAGCCTACTATGCAAGGCCTGATTTGCCTAATAAGCCAAGTTTTCATGAATTAATTGTTTTTCGACTACCTAACCTACCTAACCTAACCTAACCTAACTTTTTCGGCTACCTAACCTAACCTAACCTATAAAGATAGGTTAGGTTAGGTTAGGTAGGGTTGGTTAGGTTCGGTCATATATCTACGTTAATTTTACCTCAAATAAAAAAAAATTGACCCCATACATAATGAAATGGGTAGCTTTATCTTTTCATAAGAAAAAAATTAGAGAAAATATATTAATTCAGGAAAACTTGGCTTATTAGGCAAATCGGGCCTTGCATAGTAGGCTGAAAAGTGCGTTCTGGCTACTAGGTACGACATATATATATATATATATATATATATATATATATATATATATATATATATATATATATATATATATATATATATATATATATATATATATATAACTGAAAACTCACACCCCAGAAGTGACTCGAACCCATACTCCCACAACTGGTATGTACAGGGACGCCTTAATCCGCTTGACCATCACGACCGGACATAAGGAAGTGATAGCCGAGGCTATATGAACCACTTCCCCGCCGGCACTCGGATGGTAATCTTGGGCATAGCATTTTATCAAATCACCTCATTCTTTGGGGCACACGTGAGGAACACAAATGCAAACAAGCCTGAATGGTCCCCAGGTCTATATACAACTGAAAACTCACACCCCAGAAGTGACTCGAACCCATACTCCCACAACTGGTATGTACAGGGACGCCTTAATCCGCTTGACCATCACGACCGGACATAAGGAAGTGATAGCCGAGGCTATATGAACCACTTCCCCGCCGGCACTCGGATGGTAATCTTGGGCATAACATTTTATCAAATCACCTCATTCTTTGGGGCACACGTGAGGAACACAAATGCAAACAAGCCTGAATGGTCCCCAGGACTATATACAACTGAAAACTCACACCCCAGAAGTGACTCGAACCCATACTCCCACAACTGGTATGTACAGGGACGCCTTAATCCGCTTGACCATCACGACCGGACATAAGGAAGTGATAGCCGAGGCTATATGAACCACTTCCCCGCCGGCACTCGGATGGTAATCGTGGGCATAGCATTTTATCAAATCACCTCATTCTTTGGGGCACACGTGAGGAACACAAATGCAAACAAGCCTGAATGGTCCCCAGGACTATATACAACTGAAAACTCACACCCCAGAAGTGACTCGAACCCATACTCCCACAACTGGTATGTACAGGGACGCCTTAATCCGCTTGACCATCACGACCGGACATAAGGAAGTGATAGCCGAGGCTATATGAACCACTTCCCCGCCGGCACTCGGATGGTAATCTTGGGCATAGCATTTTATCAAATCACCTCATTCTTTGGGGCACACGTGAGGAACACAAATGCAAACAAGCCTGAATGGTCCCCAGGACTATATACAACTGAAAACTCACACCCCAGAAGTGACTCGAACCCATACTCCCACAACTGGTATGTACAGGGACGCCTTAATCCGCTTGACCATCACGACCGGACATAAGGAAGTGATAGCCGAGGCTATATGAACCACTTCCCCGCCGGCACTCGGATGGTAATCTTGGGCATAGCATTTTATCAAATCACCTCATTCTTTGGGGCACACGTGAGGAACACAAATGCAAACAAGCCTGAATGGTCCCCAGGACTATATACAACTGAAAACTCACACCCCAGAAGTGACTCGAACCCATACTCCCACAACTGGTATGTACAGGGACGCCTTAATCCGCTTGACCATCACGACCGGACATAAGGAAGTGATAGCCGAGGCTATATGAACCACTTCCCCGCCGGCACTCGGATGGTAATCTTGGGCATAGCATTTTATCAAATCACCTCATTCTTTGGGGCACACGTGAGGAACACAAATGCAAACAAGCCTGAATGGTCCCCAGGACTATATACAACTGAAAACTCACACCCCAGAAGTGACTCGAACCCATACTCCCACAACTGGTATGTACAGGGACGCCTTAATCCGCTTGACCATCACGACCGGACATAAGGAAGTGATAGCCGAGGCTATATGAACCACTTCCCCGCCGGCACTCGGATGGTAATCTTGGGCATAGCATTTTATCAAATCACCTCATTCTTTGGGGCACACGTGAGGAACACAAATGCAAACAAGCCTGAATGGTCCCCAGGACTATATACAACTGAAAACTCACACCCCAGAAGTGACTCGAACCCATACTCCCACAACTGGTATGTACAGGGACGCCTTAATCCGCTTGACCATCACGACCGGACATAAGGAAGTGATAGCCGAGGCTATATGAACCACTTCCCCGCCGGCACTCGGATGGTAATCTTGGGCATAGCATTTTATCAAATCACCTCATTCTTTGGGGCACACGTGAGGAACACAAATGCAAACAAGCCTGAATGGTCCCCAGGACTATATACAACTGAAAACTCACACCCCAGAAGTGACTCGAACCCATACTCCCACAACTGGTATGTACAGGGACGCCTTAATCCGCTTGACCATCACGACCGGACATAAGGAAGTGATAGCCGAGGCTATATGAACCACTTCCCCGCCGGCACTCGGATGGTAATCTTGGGCATAGCATTTTATCAAATCACCTCATTCTTTGGGGCACACGTGAGGAACACAAATGCAAACAATGGTCAAGCGGATTAAGGCGTCCCTGTACATACCAGTTGTGGGAGTATGGGTTCGAGTCACTTCTGGGGTGTGAGTTTTCAGTTGTATATAGTCCTGGGGACCATTCAGGCTTGTTTGCATTTGTGTTCCTCACGTGTGCCCCAAAGAATGAGGTGATTTGATAAAATGCTATGCCCAAGATTACCATCCGAGTGCCGGCGGGGAAGTGGTTCATATAGCCTCGGCTATCACTTCCTTATGTCCGGTCGTGATGGTCAAGCGGATTAAGGCGTCCCTGTACATACCAGTTGTGGGAGTATGGGTTCGAGTCACTTCTGGGGTGTGAGTTTTCAGTTGTATATAGTCCTGGGGACCATTCAGGCTTGTTTGCATTTGTGTTCCTCACGTGTGCCCCAAAGAATGAGGTGATTTGATAAAATGCTATGCCCAAGATTACCATCCGAGTGCCGGCGGGGAAGTGGTTCATATAGCCTCGGCTATCACTTCCTTATGTCCGGTCGTGATGGTCAAGCGGATTAAGGCGTCCCTGTACATACCAGTTGTGGGAGTATGGGTTCGAGTCACTTCTGGGGTGTGAGTTTTCAGTTGTATACAGTCCTGGGGACCATTCAGGCTTGTTTGCATTTGTGTTCCTCACGTGTGCCCCAAAGAATGAGGTGATTTGATAAAATGCTATGCCCAAGATTACCATCCGAGTGCCGGCGGGGAAGTGGTTCATATAGCCTCGGCTATCACTTCCTTATGTCCGGTCGTGATGGTCAAGCGGATTAAGGCGTCCCTGTACATACCAGTTGTGGGAGTATGGGTTCGAGTCACTTCTGGGGTGTGAGTTTTCAGTTGTATATAGTCCTGGGGACCATTCAGGCTTGTTTGCATTTGTGTTCCTCACGTGTGCCCCAAAGAATGAGGTGATTTGATAAAATGCTATGCCCAAGATTACCATCCGAGTGCCGGCGGGGAAGTGGTTCATATAGCCTCGGCTATCACTTCCTTATGTCCGGTCGTGATGGTCAAGCGGATTAAGGCGTCCCTGTACATACCAGTTGTGGGAGTATGGGTTCGAGTCACTTCTGGGGTGTGAGTTTTCAGTTGTATATAGTCCTGGGGACCATTCAGGCTTGTTTGCATTTGTGTTCCTCACGTGTGCCCCAAAGAATGAGGTGATTTGATAAAATGCTATGCCCAAGATTACCATCCGAGTGCCGGCGGGGAAGTGGTTCATATAGCCTCGGCTATCACTTCCTTATGTCCGGTCGTGATGGTCAAGCGGATTAAGGCGTCCCTGTACATACCAGTTGTGGGAGTATGGGTTCGAGTCACTTCTGGGGTGTGAGTTTTCAGTTGTATATAGTCCTGGGGACCATTCAGGCTTGTTTGCATTTGTGTTCCTCACGTGTGCCCCAAAGAATGAGGTGATTTGATAAAATGCTATGCCCAAGATTACCATCCGAGTGCCGGCGGGGAAGTGGTTCATATAGCCTCGGCTATCACTTCCTTATGTCCGGTCATGATGGTCAAGCGGATTAAGGCGTCCCTGTACATACCAGTTGTGGGAGTATGGGTTCGAGTCACTTCTGGGGTGTGAGTTTTCAGTTGTATATAGTCCTGGGGACCATTCATGCTTGTTTGCATTTGTGTTCCTCACGTATGCCCCAAAGAATGAGGTGATTTGATAAAATGCTATGCCCAAGATTACCATCCGAGTGCCGGCGGGGAAGTGGTTCATATAGCCTCGGCTATCACTTCCTTATGTCCGGTCGTGATGGTCAAGCGGATTAAGGCGTCCCTGTACATACCAGTTGTAGGAGTATGGGTTCGAGTCACTTCTGGGGTGTGAGTTTTCAGTTGTATATAGTCCTGGGGACCATTCAGGCTTGTTTGCATATATATATATATATATATATATATATATATATATATATATATATATATATATATATATATATATATATATATATATGTCGTACCTAGTAGCCAGAACGCACTTCTCAGCCTACTATGCAAGGCTCGATTTGCCTAATAAGCCAAGTTTTCATGAATAAATTGTTTTTCGACTACCTAACCTACCTAACCTAACCTAACCTAACTTTTTCGGGTACCTAACCTAACCTAACCCATAAAGATAGGTTAGGTAGGGTTGGTTAGGTTCGGTCATATATCTACGGTAATTTTAACTCCAATAAAAAAAATTGACCACATACATAATGAAATGGGTAGCTTTATCATTTCATAAGAAAAAAATTAGAGAAAATATATTAATTCAGGAAAACTTGGCTTATTAGGCAAATCGGGCCTTGCATAGTAGGCCGAGTACGACGTTCTGGCTACTAGGTACGACATATATATATATATATATTTATATATATATATATATATATATATATATATATATATATATATATATATATATATATATATATATATATATAATCTGGGTCTTCAAAATAAATAAATCAATAACCCTCAAGTTGACTATTTCCGTAACAGCATGCACTCCTGTATGCTAATCCCCACAATCACCAAGCCCACCCGAGTCAAACATCTGCCACTACCTTGGATCACTTATTGACTAATATAACAGCTCCCCTTACATCTGGTATGATCTATGCCAGAATAACTGACCACTGTCCTACCTTCCTCATAGCAAACATGGACACAATACCACCAGAAAGCAAGAAACTCTCATTCAGACTACACAGTGAATTAGCTTTAGGCAATCTCTCTAATGCACTTCACAATATTAACTGGGAATCTAAATTCAATAATACACAGGATATAAACTCATTAACTAATCTCTTTCTCTCCAAAACTCTAAGCTTCTACAACACTCACTGTCCCCTCCTTACCAAACAAGTAACTGACAAAAGAAAAAACAATCCGTGGCTCACAAGTGGCATAATCAAATCAATCAACAAAAAACATGAATATGAAAAGAAATTTAGGATTGGCCTAGTTACAAAGGAAGTAGTTAAAAAGTACTCATCAGTGCTTACCAGTATCATAAGAAAAGCAAAACTTTCATATTATGAGACTAGATTCAAAGAAGCAAAAGGCAACACGAAAAGCACATGGAATTCCATCTCTAATATCCTAGGAACAAAGCAACACTCCCACAACCATGTATGGAAGCGAAGAAACTGAACAAAAAGGCGTGGAGGAACTTCCGGAATAACAGAACACCAGAAAGCAGAGAGAGATACCAGAGAACCAGGAATGAGTACGTCAGGGTGAGAAGAGAAGCAGAGAAAAATTTTGAAAATGATATAGCAAACAAAGCCAAGACCGAACCAAAGCTACTCCACAGTCACATCAGAAGGAAAACAACAGTGAAAGAACAGGTATTGAAACTTAGAACAGGCGAGGACAGGTATACAGAGAATGACAGAGAGGTGTGTGAGGAACTCAACAAGAGGTTCCAGGAGGTCTTCACAATAGAACAGGGTGAGGTCACTGTGTTAGGAGAAAGGGAGGTAAACCAGGCGGCCTTGGAGGAGTTCGAAATTACGAGAGAGGAGGTCAAGAGACACCTGCTGGATCTGGATGTTAGAAAGGCTGTTGGTCCAGATGGGATCTCACCATGGGTACTGAAAGAGTGTGCAGAGGCACTTTGCCTGCCACTCTCCATAGTGTATAGTAAGTCACTAGAGACGGGAGACCTACCAGAAATATGGAAGACGGCGAATGTGGTCCCAATATACAAAAAGGGCGACAGACAAGAGGCACTGAACTACAGGCCAGTGTCCTTGACTTGTATACCATGCAAGGTGATGGAGAAGATCGTGAGAAAAAACCTGGTAACACATCTGGAGAGAAGGGACTTCGTGACAAATCGCCAACATGGATTCAGGGAGGGTAAATCTTGCCTTACAGGCTTGATAGAATTCTACGATCAGGTGACACAGATTAAGCAAGAAAGAGAGGGCTGGGCGGACTGCATTTTCTTGGATTGTCGGAAAGCCTTTGACACAGTACCGCATAAGAGGCTGGTACATAAGCTGGAGAGACAGGCAGGTGTAGCTGGTAAGGTGCTCCAGTGGATAAGGGAGTATCTAAGCAATAGGAAGCAGAGAGTTACGGTGAGGGGTGAGACCTCCGATTGGCGTGAAGTCACCGGTGGAGTCCCACAGGGCTCTGTACTCGGTCATATCTTGTTTCTGATATATGTAAATGATCTCCCGGAGGGCATCGATTCATTTCTCTCAATGTTTGCGGACGATGCTAAAATTATGAGAAGGATTAAAACAGAAGAGGACTGTTTGAGGCTTCAAGAAGACCTAGACAAGCTGAAGGAATGGTCGAACAAATGGTTGTTAGAGTTTAACCCAACCAAATGTAATGTAATGAAGATAGGTGTAGGGAGCAGGAGGCCAGATACAAGGTATCATCTGGGAGAGGAAATTCTTCAGGAGTCAGAGAAGGAAAAAGACTTGGGGGTTGATATCACGCCAGACCTGTCTCCTGCAGCACATATCAAGCGGATAACATCAGCGGCATATGCCAGGCTGGCCAACATACGAACGGCATTCAGAAACTTGTGTAAAGAATCATTCAGAACTTTGTATACCACATATGTCAGGCCAATCCTGGAGTATGCAGCCCCAGCATGGAGTCCATATCTAGTCAAGGATAAGACTAAACTGGAAAAGGTTCAAAGGTTTGCCACCAGACTAGTACCCGAGCTGAGAGGTATGAGCTACGAGGAGAGACTACGGGAATTAAACCTCACTTCGCTGGAAGACAGAAGAGTTAGGGGGGACATGATCACCACATTCAAGATTCTGAAGGGGATTGATAGGGTAGATAAAGACAGTCTATTTAACACAAGGGGCACACGTACTAGGGGACACAGGTGGAAACTGAGTGCCCAAATGAGCCACAGAGATATTAGAAAGAACTTTTTTAGTGTCAGAGTGGTTGACAAATGGAATGCATTAGGAAGTGATGTGGTGGAGGCTGACTCCATACACAGTTTCAAGTGTAGATATGACAGAGCCCGATAGGCTCAGGAATCTGTACACCTGTTGATTGACGGTTGAGAGGCGGGACCAAAGAGCCAGAGCTCAACCCCCGCAAACACAACTAGGTGAGTACAACTAGGTGAGTACAACCAGATAACACTCTCTAAGGATGGCCTTACACCGTTAACTGATTTAGAAATGGCAAATGAATTTAATAGCTTCTTTTCATCGGTTGGTGCTAACCTTGCCAGTAAAATCCCACAGACTCAGACACATATCAACACATATCTCTCAGGCAGCTATCCAAACTCTCTTCTCCTCTCACCAGTCAGCCCGACAGATGTTGTGTCCATCATACACTCACTAAAAACCAAAGCTGGGAACAAAGTGAAATCCCATCCATTGTATACAAGAGCGCCTCCCAAGCCCTTGCGGCACCTATAGCTCTGCTGTTCAACAAATCCCTTGAGTGTCATACCTTCCCTGATATTCTTAAAAAAGCAAGAGTAACGCCAGTTCATAAAGGTGGCAATCCGGCGGACATAAACAACTATAGACCAATATCGAACCTACCCATACTATCAAAAATATTTGAAAAAATTATCTACAAACAGCTCTACTCCTATCTCGTAAAATTCGACATTCTTAGCCCGTGTCAGTTTGGCTTCCGCTCCCAAAAGAGTACCAACGATGCAATTATTAGTCTTCATGATATAATTTACTCAGCCCTTGACCAAAATGAGTTTCCGATTGGACTCTTCATTGACCTGAGAAAGGCCTTTGATACTGTTAATCACAATTACCTTTTACGCAAACTCCATCATTATGGAATCCGAGGCCATGCACTGGACTATATCCAATCCAATCTTAGTGACAGACACCAATGTGTAACCATCAATAATATAACCTCTCCCACTCTACCAGTAACCGTTGGAGTGCCACAGGGCAGCATCTTGGGACCTCTCCTATTTCTGATATACATCAATGATCTGCCCAATGTCTCTACCATTCTGAAACCTATTTTGTTTGCTGATGATACTACCCTCATCTACTCTAACCCCAACCCCACATACACTAAATGATGTTAATAATTAACTAAAAAAAAAAGTCCACTTATGGATGTCAACCAATAAACTAACACTTAACATAGAAAAGACCTACTACATCTTATTTGGAAGGAAATCTACAAATGCAATTCAGCTTCAGATAGATAATGTAAACATTAGCAATAAAAATGATGGAAAGTTTCTTGGCCGATTCCTAAACAAGAGACTCAACTTCAGCACCCACATACAACACATAACTTTGAAAGTCTCTAAAACAGTTGGGATACTCTCCCAAATCAGATATTATGTACCTAACTCTGCTCTCATCTCTCTATATTATGCACTAATCTATCCCTATCTTAATTATGGTATCTGTGCATGGGGTTCAACCACTGCAAACTACCTCAAGTCCATCATCACCCAGCAAAAATCTGCTATCAGAATAATAACAAATTCTGCTTTCAGACAACACTCAGCCCCCTTGTTTAACTCCCTAAACATGCTAAACATAATCTCACTCTACACATTTTCTTGTGTCAATTACATTTACAAAACCCTGTTCTTAGATGCAAATCCTGCTCTGAAACTCTTCCTGGACAGATGTAATAGGACCCATTATCACCACACCAGAAATAAATATCTCTTTGATATCCCCAGAGTCAAACTTAATCTGTGTAAACTCTCTATGCAAATAAAGGAACCCAGTCTATGGAACTCACTCCCTAATGAATTGAAAAGCTGTCCAACTTTTGCGTCATTCGAAAACAAAACTAAAAAGTACCTAATTTCATCTGCATAGTTTTTTACCTTTTGCTTTAAAATTGCACTGTATCTATTGCTACCCAATCTCCCTATCTCTTTGTACCCAATCCGAACATCTTTACCATTGTGATCATTGTTGTCTTCTTATATGTGCTATCAATCTGCTGTACGGTGTCTGTTAATCTTGTTTAAATTACCAATCAAGTTGTCAATGTAATCAACCAGAGCTTTAATATACCAATGTGCTTTAATATACTTACTATTCTCTCACATCTCATTTTTTTTCTTGCAATGTATCTGTTATCATTTTATTAATTCTGCTAGAATTTACCTACTAAAAATTATCTGTTAGATTAATGACCTGCCTGAAACGCTGCGCGTACTAGTGGCTTTACAAGAGTGTAAATACTATGCTATGTATTCTCTCTAACCCAATGTACCTTCTTGTATATAAATAAATATATATATATATATATATATATATATATATATATATATATATATATATATATATGTATATATATATATATATATATATATATATATATATATATATATATATATATATATATATATATATATATATATATATATATATATATATATATATATATATATATATATATATATATATATATATATATATATATATATATATATATATATATTATTAAATATGACCGAAAAAGTAAGATTAATAATTCTAACACGAATTTTCTCAATCTTTCGTACATTTCTTTTCACTGTTGGAGGTAATTCAAAAATCAATTCTCCAAAATTCATTTTTATTTCTAGTCTGACGCGACACTTGAGCGCGTTTCGTAAAACTTATTACATTTTCAAAGACTTTAGTTAACACATACACAACTGAATAGAACTTACACATCTCCGATTTTGTTTATATCTACATTTGAGTGAGGTGGATGGGGTGAGGTGGTATTTAATAAGGTATTAATTTCATCAACACAAGCCAGAACATGAAACAATGGGTATTGAATAGAAGTGATTGTAGAAAGCCTATTGGTCCATATTTCTTGATGCTTCTATATTGGAGCGGAGTCTTGAGGTGGGTAGAATATAGTTGTGCATTAATTGGCTGTTGATTGCTGGTGTTGACTTCTTGATGTGTAATGCCTCGCAAACGTCAAGCCGCCTGCTATCGCTGTATCTATCGATGATTTCTGTGTTGTTTACTAGGATTTCTCTGGCGATGGTTTGGTTGTGGGAAGAGATTATATGTTCCTTAATGGAGCCCTGTTGCTTATGCATCGTTAAACGCCTAGAAAGAGATGTTGTTGTCTTGCCTATATACTGGGTTTTTTTGGAGCTAACAATCCCCAAGAGGGCATTTGAAGGCATAGACGACGTTAGTCTCTTTTAAAGCGTTCTGTTTAGTGTCTGGAGAGTTTCTCATGAGTAGCCTGGCCGTTTTTCTGGTTTTATAGTAAATCGTCAGTTGTTTCCTCTGATTTTTGTCTGTAGGGATAACGTTTCTATTAACAATATCTTTCAGGACCCTTTCCTCCGTTTTATGAGCTGTGGAAAAGAAGTTCCTGTAAAATAGTCTAATAGGGGGTATAGGTGTTGTGTTGGTTGTCTCTTCAGAGGTTGCATGGCGTTTCACTTTCCTTCCTATGATGTCTTCGACGAAACCATTGGAGAAGCCGTTGTTGACTAGGACCTGCCTTACCCTACAGAGTTCTTCGTCGACTTGCTTCTATTCTGAGCTGTGGCTGAGAGCACGGTCGACATATGCGTTAACAACACTCCTCTTGTACCTATCTGGGCAGTCACTTTTGGCATTTAGGCACATTCCTATGTTCGTTTCCTTAGTGTAGACTGCAGTGTAGAAACCTCCGCTCTTTTCCATGACTGTTACATCTAGAAAGGGCAGCTTCCCATCCTTTTCCATCTCGTAAGTGAAACGCAGCACGGAACTCCGCTCAAATGCCTCCTTCAACTCCTGCAGATGTCTGACATCAGGTACCTGTGTAAAAATGTCGTCAACTTACCTGCAGTATATGGCCGGTTTCATGTTCATGTCGACTAAGACTTTTTGCTCGATGGTACCCATGTAGAAGTTTGCAAACAGGACACCTAGGGGAGAACCCATAGCGACCCCATCTACTTGCTTATACATGTGCCCATCCGGGCTCAAGAAGGGTGCCTCTTTAGTACAAGCTTGGAGTAGTTTCCTTAGGATATATATATATATATATATATATTAGTATATTTTGGTAGCAGTCTTTCCTGTAGACATATATTATTAAATATGACCGAAAAAGTAAGATTAATAATTCTAACACGAATTTTCTCAATCTTTCGTACATTACGCTTCACTGTTGGAGGTAAATCAAAAATCAATTCTCCAAAATTCATTTTTATTTCTAGTCTGACGCGACACGGGCGCATTTCGTAAAACTTATTACATTTTCAAAGACTTTAGTTCACAAATACACAACTGAATAGAACTTACGTATCTCCGATTTTATATCTACATTTGAGTGAGGTGGAAGGGGTGATGTGGCATTAACACAAGACAGAACAAAGTGTGGTATTAATAGGGTATTAATTTCATCAACACAAGACAGAACAAGAGTATTAATAGGGTATTAATTTCATCAACACAAGACAGAACACGAAACAATGGATATTGAATAGAAGTGCTTGTAGAAAGCCTATTGGTCCATATTTCTTGATGCTTCTATATTGGAGCGGAGTCTTGAGGTGGGTAGAATATAGTTGTGCAATAATTGGCTGTTGATTGCTGGTGTTGACTTCTTGATGTGTAGTGCCTCGCAAACGTCAAGCCGCCTGCTATCGCTGTATCTATCGATGATTTCTGTGTTGTTTACTAGGATTTCTCTGGCGATGGTTTGGTTGTGGGAAGAGATTATATGTTCCTTAATGGAGCCCTGTTGCTTATGCATCGTTAAACGCCTAGAAAGAGATGTTGTTGTCTTGCCTATATACTGGGTTTTTTGGAGCTTACAGTCCCCAAGTGGGCATTTGAAGGCATAGACGACGTTAGTCTCTTTTAAAGCGTTCTGTTTTGTGTCTGGAGAGGTTCTCATGAGTAGGCTGGCTGTTTTTCTGGTTTTATAGTAAATCGTCAGTTGTATCCTCTGATTTTTGTCTGTAGGGATAACGTTTCTATTAACAATATCTTTCAGGACCCTTTCCTCCGTTTTATGAGCTGTGGAAAAGAAGTTCCTGTAAAATAGTCTAATAGGGGGTATAGGTGTTGTGTTAGTTGTCTCTTCAGAGGTTGCATGGCTTTTCACTTTCCTTCTTATGATGTCTTCGACGAAACCATTGGAGAAGCCGTTATTGACTAGGACCTGCCTTACCCTACAGAGTTCTTCGTCGACTTGCTTCTATTCTGAGCTGTGGCTGAGAGCACGGTCGACATATGCGTTAACAACACTCCTCTTGTACCTATCTGGGCAGTCGCTGTTGGCATTTAGGCACATTCCTATGTTTGTTTCCTTAGTGTAGACTGCAGTGTGGAAACCTCCGCCCTTTTCCATGACTGTTACATCTAGAAAGGGCAGCTTCCCATCCTTTTCCATCTCGTAAGTGAAACGCAGTACGGAACTCTGCTCAAATGCCTCCTTCAGCTCCTGCAGATGTCTGACATCAGGTACCTGTGTAAAAAATTTCGTCAACATACCTGCAGTATATGGCCGGTTTCAAGTTCATGTCGACTAAGACTTTTTGCTCGATGGTACCCATGTAGAAGTTTGCAAACAGGACACCTAGGGGAGAACCCATGGCGACCCCATCTACTTGCTTATACATGTGCCCATCCGGGCTCAAGAAGGGTGCCTCTTTAGTACAAGCTTGGAGTAGTTTCCTCAGAATATTTTCTGGTATGTCAAGAGGAGTATAGGCTGGATCACGATACACTCTGTCGGCTATCATTCCGATTTTCTCGTCCACAGGTACGTTGGTAAACAGCGATTCTACGTCCAACGGCCAATCTACTCATGAAAAACTCGCCAGACACCAAGCAGAACGCTTTGAAGGAGACCAACGTTGTCTATGCTTTTAAATGCCCACATGGGGACTATAAGCCCCAAAGAACTCATTATATAGGCAAGACAACAACGTCTCTTTCTAGTCGACTAACAATGCATAAGCAACAGGGAGTCATCAAGGAACACATAATCTCTTCTCACAACCAGACCATCACCAGAGAAATCTTAACAAACAACACAGAAATCATCGATAGGTACGGCGATAGCAGGCGGCTTGGCATAAGCGAGGCACTACACATCAAAAAGTCAACACCAACAATCAACAGCCAATTAATGCACAACTATATTCTACCTACTTCAAGACTCCGAACCAATATGGAAGCAGCAACAGGAAGTATGGGCCAACAGACCTTCTGCAGTTACTTCCATTTATATGTTCACTTATCCAATTTATACCCATTGTTTCGTGTTCTGTCTTGTGTTTGTCACCTCACCCAAAACTTTTGTACCATATCACCTCATCCAATAGAGTATAAGTACGAAGAATTTGTGTGTAAATTAAATCTTTGAAAATGTAATACGAATTACGAAATGCGTTCAGGCGTCACACAATTAAAAAATGAATTTCGGAGAATTGTTATTTTTATTACCACCGACAGTGAAGAAAAACATAAGAAATATTGAGAAGATTCGTGTTAAAATTATTATTCTTACCTTTTCGATTATATTCAACAACATATGTTTACAAGAAAGACTGCTACCAAAATATACTAATATATATATATATATATATATATATATATATATATATATATATATATATATATATATATATATATATATATATATATATATATATATATATGTCGTACCTAATAGCCAGAACGCACTTCTCAGCCTACTATGCAAGGCCTGATTTGCCTAATAAGCCAAGTTTTCCTGAATTAATATATTTTCTCAATTTTTTTTCTTGTGAAATGATAATGCTACCCATTTCATTATGTATGAGGTCAATTTCTTTTTATTGGAGTTAAAATTAACGTAGATATATGACCGAACCTAACCAACCCTACCTAACCTAACCTAACCTATCTTTATAGGTTAGGTTAGGTTAGGTAGCCGAAAAAGTTAGGTTAGGTTCGGTTAGGTAGGTTAGGTAGTCGAAAAACAATTAATTCATGAAAACTTGGCTTATTAGGCAAATTGGGCCTTGCATAGTAGGATGAAAAGTGCGTTCTGGCTACTAGGTACGACATATATATATATATATATATATATATATATATATATATATATATATATATATATATATATATATATATATATATATATATATATATACCACCGATAGTGAAGAAAAACATAAGAAATATTGAGAAGATTCATGTTAAAATTATTATTCTTACCTTTTCGATTATATTCAACAACATATGTTTACAAGAAAGACTGCTACCAAAATATACTAATATATATATATATATATATATATATATATATATATATATACCTAGAAGGGGTACCACCTCTGGTGCAAATGTAGGGACTCATAGCCTTGGAGAAGAAAATAAAGAGTACTCAGAGAAGACCTTGTGGATCATCACTGAACACTTTGATATTTTCTTCTCCTACCACCCCTATTCTTTTGTTAAGTGTGTATATTTATCTAACTTTATTTGAAAATGTCATTACACAAAAAAGTTACAATATTGATTACGTGCAGGGTACAAGGCTGTTTGTCACAAGTTGTCTAGCTCCTCCAGCTCCTCAGATGGCGGGCAGGAACCATGGATGCAGTGAGCATTTCCTCTCTGGATTGCCACACTAAGGCGCTGAAAAAGAAAACTGGCAGCTCTGGGGTCTCTAGTTGTTTCGATTAGCTGAGACCCCAACTCTTTCAAAAAGCTAGTAGCACTTTTACCCCAGGCACCAAGTGTCTCTGAGGCAATGGGGACAAAATTGTAGTGGTGCTCAAGGTCTCTGTATTTACGTGACTTGGCCGCTTCCCGGTGATTGGCAGCTCCTCCTGCTTGTGTAGCACTGAAGTCAACATAGGTATTGGCTAAAGTTGAAACGCAAGTGTAGTCCCACACCAACTGTCTACCATTCTTCCAGGGGTTCACCGTAATTCCGTCTGGGCGACCGACAGGCTCATCAGAGTTTCGGGACATTAGGTAACGGGGCTCTCTCTCTGCTGGACAACCGGCTGTGGTAAGGCTTCTCTTAATAATGTCATTAACCTCACCGTGTCTTGCATGCCATCCTCCCGTCCTTTGGCAAAGAAGGCCATGCCGTCCATATCTGTCAGCCTCTGCCTCGCCGCAAATACACCTGTATTCGGTGTAGATTGGGGCAGCGAGGCGGAGAGCCACGGCAATTCGGAGGGCCTGCGGTGTGAGACGGGTGCCGGTTGCTGACATTGGGGTTGCTAATAGGAAATCACCTGCATGGGGAGCTGCTACAGCTCTAAGTCAGGCAGTGTCATGTGGTGTTGTCGCAGCTTCTAGCAAAGTTGCAGCTTCTTGGTCGGCAATGGGGCGATCCCAGCTGGATTGCTTATGGGCTTCAGAAGACGGTGGTTGGGGTGCTGGTCCCCAACCAGCAGTTGCTGGAAGGCTTCTGTGCTGGCTAGGGTTCGAGTCTCCTGGTGGGAAAGTGTTCTAAAGTTGTATACTTCACTCTCGTGTTTAGGAGAGTTGTGCCTTAAGCATAGACACTGTGTCTTCCCATATTAACAGGGACTTGATGAAATAAACGTATAAATGACCCCTCACTTGCTCTAGTGCTCTTGGGAGGTGGTGATCTTTGTGGTATATAAATACTCCGAAATTACCATCTCTTTTAAGGGTCTGAGCAGGTGGTGGAGCGAGTTAAGGCGTACCTGTTATGCCAGTTGCTGGAAGGCTTCTGTGCTGGCTAGGGTTCGAGTCTCCTGGTGGGAAAGTGTTCGAAAGTTGTATACTTCACTCTCGTGTTTAGGAGAGTTGTGCCTTAAGCATAGACACTGTGTCTTCCCATATTAACAGGGACTTGATGAAATAAACGTATAAATGACCCCTCACTTGCTCTAGTGCTCTTGGGAGGTGGTGATCTTTGTGGTATATAAATACTCCGAAATTACCATCTCTTTTAAGGGTCTGAGCAGGTGGTGGAGCGGGTTAAGGCGTACCTGTTATGCCAGTTGCTGGAAGGCTTCTGTGCTGGCTAGGGTTCGAGTCTCCTGGTGGGAAAGTGTTCTAAAGTTGCATACTTCACTCTCGTGTTTAGGAGAGTTGTGCCTTAAGCATAGACACTGTGTCTTCCCATATTAACAGGGACTTGATGAAATAAACGTATAAATGACCCCTCACTTGCTCTAGTGCTCTTGGGAGGTGGTGATCTTTGTGGTATATAAATACTCCGAAATTACTATCTCTTTTAAGGGTCTGAGCAGGTGGTGGAGCGGGTTAAGGCGTACCTGTTATGCCAGTTGCTGGAAGGCTTCTGTGCTGGCTAGGGTTCGAGTCTCCTGGTGGGAAAGTGTTCTAAAGTTGTATACTTCACTCTCGTGTTTAGGAGAGTTGTGCCTTAAGCATAGACACTGTGTCTTCCCATATTAACAGGGACTTGATGAAATAAACGTATAAATGACCCCTCACTTGCTCTAGTGCTCTTGGGAGGTGGTGATCTTTGTGGTATATAAATACTCCGAAATTACCATCTCTTTTAAGGGTCTGAGCAGGTGGTGGAGCGGGTTAAGGCGTACCTGTTATGCCAGTTGCTGGAAGGCTTCTGTGCTAGCTAGGGTTCGAGTCTCCTGGTGGGAAAGTGTTCTAAAGTTGTATTTATATATATATATAGTATATTTTCGTAGCAGTCTTTCGTGTAAACATATGTTGTTGAATATGACCGAAAAAGTTAGATTAATAATTCTAACACGAATTTTTTTTATATTTCTTATGTTTTTCGTCACTGTCGGTGGTAATGAAAATAACAATTCTCCAAATTTCATTTTTTATTTATGGTCTGACGCTTAGAAGCGTTTTGTAAGGGCTTCTTACATTCTCAAAGACTTCTTTTCACTTAACACTACACTAATGAACAACAATTTTATGATATACTTGATGCACTGTGTATGAAACATTTGACATATCTTCTCGCTTTTTATTGGTTTGGGTGAGGTAGGTATTGAGTGAGATGGGTGCATGAGAACGGAAGTAACTTCAGAGGGCCTATTGGCCCATACGATGCATTGAAGTTGGTACAATATAGTTGTGTGTTAATTGGCTGTTGATTGCTGGTTTTGACTTTTTGATGTGTAGTGCCTCGCTGATGTCGATCCGCCTGCTATCGCTGTACCTACCGATGATTTCTGTGTTGTTTGTTAAGATCAGATCACTTGATGTTCCCAATTTTCTGATGGGAACATCAGATCATTTGGGAAGGGATCGGACAAAGGAGTGGGGAATGGTGGAGATGACGAGGGGACGGAAGTGAGAGATGGTGGGGAGGACGAGAGGATAAGGGAGTGGGGCATGGTGGAAAGGAAGAGGGGATGGTGGAGAGTGGAATGGTGGGGAGGACGAGGGGACGGTTTAGTGGGGAATGGTTGGGAGGCAGAGAAGACAGGTGAGCGGGGAATGATAGGGAGGACTGGGGGGGGGGGGACAGGAAAGGTTGTTTTAACGCACATGCGTGGCTGAGCCACAGCATCGTGTGGCCGGGTACTGATAGTGTATATATATATATATATATATATATATATATATATATATATATATATATATATATATATATATATATATATACACTATCAGTATATATATATATATATATATATATATATATATATATATATATATATATATATATATATATATATATATATATATATACATATATATATATATATATATATATATACATATATATATATATATATATATATATATATATATATATATATATATATATATATATATATATATATATATATATATATATATATATATATATATATATATATATATATATATATATATATATATATATATATATATATATATATATATATATATATATATATATATATATATATATATATATATATATATATATATATATATATATATATATATATATATATATATATATATATATATATATATATATATATATATATATATATATATATATATACCTAGTAGCCAGAACGCACTTCTCACCCGAATATGCAAGGCCCGATTTGCCTAATAAGCCAAGTTTTCCTGAATTAATATATTTTCTCTAATTTTTTTTCTTATGAAATGATAAAGCTACCCATTTCATTATGTATGAGGTCAATTTTTTTTTATTGGAGTTAAAATTAACGTAGATATATGACCGA
Source organism: Procambarus clarkii (assembly GCF_040958095.1). Lineage (NCBI taxonomy): Eukaryota > Metazoa > Arthropoda > Malacostraca > Decapoda > Cambaridae > Procambarus > Procambarus clarkii. The sequence goes on along the minus strand of NC_091172.1, from coordinate 45,156,409 downwards.
ACCTAACCAACCCTACCTAACCTAACCTAACCTATCTTTATTGGTTAGGTTAGGTTAGGTAGCAGAAAAAGATAGGTTAGGTTAGGTTAGGTAGTCGAAAAACAATTAATTCATGAAAATTTGGCTTATTAGGCAAATCGGGCCTTGCATAGTAGGCAGAGAATTGCGTTCTGGCTACTAGGTACGACATATATATATATATATATATATATATATATATATATATATATATATATATATATATATATATATATATATATATATATATATATATATTTATATATGCGGAAAATCCACAGAGAAATATGAAATGAGGTGAACGTTTCGGCTTTGTTAAAGCCTTTGTCAACACCAGACTGACTAAGGAGAAGGGAGAAGGAAGGAAGATATATAGGCCGACACCTGACCACCCCATCCCAAGGGTTGGTCAGGTGTAATTAACCAAAAACAGGTATAGCTTAGCTTAGAATGGTCAAAGAGGATTAAGCGGTCAGAGAATAAGGATGAAAGATTAAAGAAAAGCCTCATGAACACACAATATATGAATATACAATTATAATGAGACATTGTAAGCCTCTCTATCAGAGTTGTTTCTTAAGCTATTGTGCAATATTATAACTTAAAAATGGATCAAGTTTGTACATTCCAGTACTAACATTAAGAAGATTTGGACACTGACTGATTAGAGCAGACTCAATCAAATTCCGTTCCACGAAATCCCCACAATTGGTAATGCTTTTTGCCCCATTCCAGTTAATATTGTGATCGCATAAACTCGTATGTAGATACAATGCATTAGACGTTTGGGCAGTTCTAATACTATAAGCATGTTGTGACAACCGCAATTGTAAGGACTTTCCTGTTTGTACAAGGTACACAGAATCACAATCATTGCAGGGAATCGAATACACACAACCTGCTGTATCAGGGGAGTTTTTTATTAAATTGGATTTGATCGTACTAAATTGCAATGATTGCAATGATTGCAAACCTGCAATGATTGTGATTCTGTGTACCTTGGACAAACAGGAAAGTCCTTACAATTGCGGTTGTCACAACATGCTTATAGTATTAGAACTGCCCAAACGTCTAATGCATTGTATCTACATACGAGTTTATGCGATCACAATATTAACTGGAATGGGGCAAAAAGCATTACCAATTGTGGGGATTTCGTGGAACGGAATTTGATTGAGTCTGCTCTAATCAGTCAGTGTCCAAATCTTCTTAATGTTAGTACTGGAATGTACAAACTTGATCCATTTTTAAGTTATAATATTGCACAACAGTTTAAGAAACAACTCTGATAGAGAGGCTTACAATGTCTCATTATAATTGTATATTCATATATTGTGTGTTCATGAGGCTTTTCTTTAATCTTTCATCCTTATTCTCTGACCGCTTAATCCTCTTTGACCATTCTAAGCTAAGCTATACCTGTTTTTGGTTAATTACACCTGACCAACCCTTGGGATGGGGTGGTCAGGTGTCGGCCTATATATCTTCCCCCCTTCTCCCTTCTCCTTAGTCAGTCTGGTGTTGACAAAGGCTTTAACAAAGCCGAAACGTTCACCTCATTTCATATTTCTCTGTGGATTTTCCGCATAAAATGATCAGTGTTTTGTGATCGTCAATTGCATATTTATATATATTTTGTTATGATCCCAGGTAGCCGAAAAACGAGTCTGCCCTTTGGGAATTATTCTACCAAGCCTGACCTGACTAGGAGGTCGGAAGTACAGACATGAAGATTCATATGTAAAAATAATTGGGTAAATTTTACACGGAGTTTAAGATTATGGGCAGTGAATATGAAAACAGATAAATGACTGGTTAGAGATGTGGATAATTTGCTGGAGGCGAGAGGCTCGCTTCTGGAGGGCTTTGACCCCTCACTTGAGGCCAAACATCGAAGGGGGAAAGCCGCGCTCCGTTTGAGCTCCCGTCAGAAAGGAACCCCTAGTGATATATCTCCAAGAGAGGAGAAGTGTGCAGACGTGACAGCTGTAGAATCGAGCTGGGAACGTTGTGGTCTCAAGTCCAGGACGGCGAGGAGTGTTTACTAAGCCGCCCAGAAACATTATCGTAGGCCGTGGGAGCGCCCTGATCAGCCTCAGAGGGAGGATCGCCCTCGACCAGACAATCTGTGGTAAGCACGATTTAAGCCAGTTCATAGTGATTGCTTGTAGTTGGTCGTGTGCCCAGCGACAGTAGCAATGTTTATTTATAAGTTAGAAATGTTTTGGTAAAGCAGGAAGCCTAAATGAGAGGACGGAGAAGAGAGAGACAACTGGAGGGACGAGCAGTGTGTCCTTTCCCATCGACCGCCTGAAGCCAACTGACGGAGCCCAGCTCCTGGTGGCGGAGGACCCTCCCAGAGTGAGTGAGGCCTGCCGGGCGAGGCGGAGCATGGACCCTCCCAAAATGGGGGAGTCCACTCTCACAGTATGTAGAGAGAACATGGATGTAGGAGGCAAACATGTTGTGTGGTTATTTTTGTTTATGTGTTTAAGGGGAAACATTTTTATTGGAGTGTCGATGGGTTGCAGGTTTGTCTTTGGGGAAGAAGTTGCTGAGAACTTCGAAGCCAGCATAGAGGGAGTAGTTGATGCGACTCCAAGGTAGTGGAGGAGAGGACCGCGAGCTGTGAGGAGTAGCAGTGAAGAGGAGTGTCACGAGCTTCTGTAGAGGTGGTGAAGCACCGTAGTTGCTCAAGGAAAACTTCATGGTGTAGCAGCCTGGAGGAGCTGCAGAGGATCCAGGTAGTTAAGCCCGGAAGAACCTAAAGATATCAGGGTAGTGAACTTCCAGATGTGGAAGGGAAGTTCTAAATGATCACTTGTAGGGAGTTGATAGAGTGTTTGTCTGTTTGTAGCGTGTAAGACGCAGTGAAAGGCGAGTGATAGTTTGCCATTTTTGTGCCAAGGTGTTTGTACTGAAGTATAGAGTTACAGTCGTAGGCTGGATTACCTACAGTTGTATGTGTTCTAGGACTGACAGGGTGATCGATTGACCATTGTTGTGTATCAAGGAACACTTATACTGATATATATATGTTATTGCATTCATACGCTGATTTTCCTTGTACATGTTTATAGATATATATATCTTGATAAGCACTTGAATAAGCTGATAATTATAATAATAAATAATCTTGATAATTATCAAGAACCACTTGATAAACTAAGGATAGAGTTCTGATGTTGTTGGAGTGCAACCTGACTGAAATAGTATAGAGTGTAGGATTCATTATTATTATATGTGTGAATGTATTGTGTATGTGCATTGTCCAGTAAATGTATTCAAATTTGCTGGTGTTTGCCCTTGTCCTAGTGAGGCTTCCCAGGAAATAGTAAAGGAGAGAGAGAAAGAACCAAGAACCACTGCTGTGGACAGGGTAGAACAGAAAACTAATAAGTCAAAGGGGATTGAGGAGATCATATCACCTAAGGAGAGAGTGGGGAGTCACAGCGGCTTGAGTGGGTGTGTGCACTTGCCAACGAGGCTAAGTATTGGAGCTGCATCTCCTAAACGTGTGACGTTGAGCCCCTCTCCAAGAGCCAGAAGCTCCCAGGGTGATCTCCTGGTAAAGTATAAACACTCCACCGAGTTGAGGGTTGGGTTGTCCAGAAAGAAGGATCAACAACGACAACACCACCAACCCACACTACAATAAATTGGGGGCCTGTGTCCGGGAGAGTGAACTGACACACCCACACCCTGTCCAAGAGTGGATTGGTACACCCCTTGTTGAAATAAATAAACTGTGTGACCGCAGGTGTATATTCTCTCTCTTGGGAAGACTCACAGGACAAGATGGATAAGGTACAAGCGTTTGTGGAGTCAGGCAAGCCTGAGGACTTGGAAGATTGCACGAGGGATCAATTGAAACAAATAGCAGAAAAATGTGGCATTAGGTTGAAAGCATCTAAAGTAGCTGGGATGAAGGATAAGATCCTGAGGCAGTTAAGAGCCAAAAGTGAAGCGGCAGAGCAAGGAACCCAAAAAGGAGCTGAAAGTGGAAAGGAGGATGATGGGCAGGATGAAGTGAGATCCCAGGGATCGAGTAGGAGCAGTAAGAGTAGCCGCAGTAGCAGGAGTAGCCGGAATAGGAGCTTGAAGAGATTCCAGTTAGAGCTCCAGATGCAGCGTGTGGACAAGGAGAGACAGTTCCAGCTGGAAAAGATGAAATTAGAACTCCAGATGAAAAATTAAGCCGAGAATGAAAAAGGAAAAAAACAGACTGGAAGTAGAAAAAGAGAAAACCAGAATAAAGGAACTGGAGTTGGAACAAGAAAAAGAAAAAGCCCAGGTCGAAAAAGAAAAAGAGAAAACAAAACAAATGCAGATAGAAGCGAACAGAACCTTTGCTGAGCAAAGGATTGAACATGGGTTGCCAGAGAGCATCACCCAGGTATCACACTCACCAGATGTTAGGGTTAGGGAGAAGGACATTCCCTTATTTGTTCCCGAAGAGCCGGAGAGCTTTTTCGAGCATTTTGAGAAAGTAGCCAGCATCAAGGAGTGGCCACGGGAAGAATGGGACCAGCTGGTCCAGTTAAGATTTACCAGTGCAGCCAGGGAGGCATACACCCAATTGTCACTGGAAGAGTGCCAGGATTATGCCACGGTAAAGAGCAGCATATTGCGCTCGTTTCAGTTAACCCCAGAGGCTTATAGGAAGCGCTTCAGAGAAATGATCAAAGTTGGAGCATGTACCTTTGCTGAGACAGCAAGGGATCTGGAAAGACGATTCCAGAAGTGGATTGAGGCTGCTGGAGTTGGATCTTACGCTGACCTGAAGCAACTGATGGTCATGGAGAAGTTCTTGGAGGTGATGCATCCCGAAACAAAGTTCAAGATCCAAGAAGCAGGGGTAAAGGATGTGAAAGATGCCGCAGATAGGGCGGATACGATTACTGAAGCGTACAAGAGCTTGAGGGAGAACAGAGTGAGAAGCGAGGTGAGACGCAGCATTGGCAGACCCAGTGAAGTCTGGGGAGGAAGAAATTATGAAAGACCCAGAAGAGTCTGGGGTGAGAAGAATTTTGATAAATGGGCAGATAACGTAAGTACCCTAAAACTCAGAAGAGTAGGTCGCGCACTTCGTCCGAAAGTGAGGATGGAGGAGCTAAACGAGAAACTAATCGTTATCCAGGAAATCAAGAGTCCAGTAAAGCCCCACAGGGTGCAGGTAGTGTGCCTGGCCCGAGGAACTCTCATTCGAGTGCACAAAGTCAGAGCCGCTCTGGTACATATAGAAGAGACTTTTCCCAGATGAGATGTTACCAATGTAACGGATTGGGTCACGTGATGCGAGACTGTCGGCAGGGCAAAAGAGTTGTGACCCTGGCCATGTGTGACCTCCGTACTAAATATGCTAAGGTGTTCCAAGACAAACCACAGAAGGTGAACTTAGTGAACGAGAGGTATAGGCCGTTCATTAGTGAAGGTTGGATCAGTATAGGAGGCCAACCTGAAGTAAAAGTTGGTATCTTAAGAGATACCGGAGCTAATCAGAGCTTGATTACGAGAAGCCTGATTGGGAATGATCGACGGTTAGCTGGCAGCAGTAAGATGAAAGTATATGGGTTATTGTCTGAGAGTGACATGCCCGTATGCACTGTCCAGCTAAGGTCGGAATATGTGTCGGCAGAGGTGATGTTGGGAGTGTGCCCCGACATACCTATTCCAGGAGTCCAAGTAATCCTGGGGAATGACTTGTGCGGGACAAAGGTGTTGCCAAGAGTCATAGTGGAGACTGTGCCAGAGGAGTGCCCAGAAGGCCATGGCACGGGTGGGACACCTGAGAGTGTGAACCTGACTGACATCCGAGGGGATGAGTCAGGAGACCGCCAAGCCATTGAAAACCCTGTCTCGGTAGTGATAAAGGCAGAGGTGGCCGACGAGGAAGACACTGGAGAAGATGAGACAGTGTCGATTCAACCGGTAGAAGATATCGACGTAGATATCGCGTGGCTGTTTGATGAAGGTCCAGCCCAGGAAAATGAAGTCTCAGTGAGGTCAAAAGTGAAGATGATCCAGCCAAAGAAGAATCATGTGAAGAGAGCGGACCTGAGTAGAGCCCAGCCCGCTGAAATTAAGAGTCGGAAGGCGAATACAACTGTGCTGAGTAGAAATGAGGATGTGGACATACTGAGGACGGGAGTAGAGCGTCAAGTTGTCCACGAGCACAGAGGCGCATGGATAGTGGAGTTAAGTTGTTTGAGATGTCAGGAGTTGACATATTTCACAGAAAACGGGGAGGAAAGATAGTGAAGAAAAATGATAGCCGAGAAGATGAAAGGAGAAGAGACAGTATGTGTGGAGAGACACTTATGTGCACTCTAGGAGAGGTAAAGCGACATGTACGATCGAGTGCTGTTGGGTGTAGTACAGTGCTCGAAGAAACTTTTAGGGAACGAAGAAGAGTTGAAGGAGAAGAAAGGGAGTTGTATAGAGGTGAAAAGTGTGGGAAGAGGATGATGATACAAGCATGGAGGAATAGAAGAAAGCCGAGGACTCGATGGAAGTCAAACAGGAGGAGGTCTTGGATATATGAGGAGACGAAAGTGAGGATCGTCGGTGAAGACGAGGGAGCGAAGTATGATGACAGGAGACGAAAGTATAATGGCAATAGATGGAAGTGTGAAAACGACAGAGGAGGCACAGACAGTAGATGTCTGACTCTGGACGTGAAGAGAAGAAGTAGACGAGTAAATGGAGGGTGGAAACAATAAGTAGAGTGGACCGATGGAGTGCAGGCGTCCAAGGAGGACAGCCTAGCCAAGAGGTGCCATAGAAGTCAAATCGTTTGTGAGAAGATCATGTTTCTAGTGAGTTGTGAGTCAGATATTGCAAATTATGATTGGATATTACCGGAAGTTCTGTGAAAATTTCTCCACCGTAGCCGCTCCTATGATGAGTTTGCTATCAAAGAGCAAGAAGTGGGAGTGGAATGGAACAGCACAAGAAGCGTTTGAAAAGACCAGAAGACTGTTGACCGAGGCGCCTGTACTAGTGTCGACAGATTTTAGAGCGCCGTTTACGTTATTTGTAGATGCCAGTGATATAGGGGCTGGAGCTGTACTGACACAACAGAATGATGGAATTTACCGCCCCGTGTCCTTCTTCTCGAAGAAGTTCGTTAAGCCCCAGAGGTCGTACAGTACAGTCGAGAAAGAGACTTTGGCCCTGGTGATGGCAATGAAACATTTTGAAGTGTATGTGAGTGTGGGAGGACACACAATGACGGTGTATACAGACCATAGTCCCCTAGTTTTCCTGAGGAAAATGAAGCATGCAAACCAGAGGTTAACCAGATGGTTTTTATTGCTACAAGAGTATAACCTGGTGATAACGCACATAAGTGGGCGAGACAATGTAGTAGCTGATGCGTTATCTCGAGCATAGCTACTAGAATAATTTTCAAAAACAAGGGGGAGGGAGTGTTATGATCCCAGGTAGCCAAAAAACGAGTCTCCCCTTTGAGAATTATTCTATCAAGCCTGACCTGACTAGGAGGTCGGAAGTACAGACATGAAGATTCATATGTAAAAATAATTGGGTAAATTTTAAACGGAGTTTAAGATTATGGGCAGTGAATAAGAAAACAAATAAATAACTGGTTAGGAGATGTGGATAATTTGCTGGAGGTGTGAGGGCTCGCTTCTGTAGAGCTTTGACCCTCACTTGAGGCCAAACATCGCAGGGGAAAGCCGCGCTCCATTTGAGCTCCCGTCAGAAAGGAACCCCTAGTGATATATCTCCAAGAGAGGAGAAGTGTGCAAACGAGCCAGCTGTAGAATCGAGCTGGGAACGTTGTTTTCTCAAGTCCTGGACGGCGAGGAGTGTTTATTAAGCCGCCCAGAGACATTATCGTGGGCCGTGGGAGCGCCCTGACCAGCCTCAGTCAGAGGGAGGATCGCCCTCGACCTGACAATCTGTGGTAAGCACGATTTAAGCCAGTTCATAGTGATTGCTTGTAGTTGGTCGTGTGCCCAGCGACAGTAGCAATGTTTATTTATAAGTTAGAAATGTTTTGGTAAAGCAGGAAGCCTAAATGCGAGGACAGAGATGAGAGAGACAGCTGGAGGGACGAGCAGCATGTCCTCTCCCATCGACCGCCTGAAGCCAACTGACGGAGCCCAGCTCCTGGTGGCGGAGGACCCTCCCAGAGTGAGTGAGGCCAGCCAGGCGCGGCAGAGCATGGACCCGCCCAAAACAGGGGAGTCCACTCTCACAGTATGTAGAGAGAAGATGGATGTAGGAGGCAAACATGTTGTGTGGTTATTTTTATGTGTTTAAGGGGAAACATTTTTATTGAGTGTCGATGGGTTGCAGGTTTGTCTTTGGGGAAGAAGTTGCTGAGAACTTCGAAGCCAGCATAGAGGGAGTAGTTGATGCGACTCCAAGGTAGTGGAGGAGAGGACCTCGAGCTGTGAGGAGTAGCAGTGAAGAAGAGTGTCACGAGCTTCTGTAGAGGTGGTGAAGCACCATAGTTGCTCGAGAGAACTTCATGGTGTAGCAGCCAGGAGAGCTGTGGAGGACTCTAGTAGAGGTAGTAAATCACCATAGTTACCCAAGGAAAACTTCATGGTGTAGCAGCCGCAGAGGATCCAGGTAGTTAAGCCCGGAAGAACCTGAAGATATCAGGGTAGTGAACTTCCAGATGTGGAAGGGACGTTCTAAATGATCACTTGTAGGGAGTTGATAGTGTTTGTCTTTAGCGTGTAAGACGCATTGAAAGGCGAGTGATAGTTTGCCATTTTTGTACCAAGGTGTTTGTACTGAAGTATAGAGTTACAGTCGTAGATTGGATTACCTACAGTTGTATGTGTTCTAGGACTGACAGGGTGATCGATTGGCCATTGTTGTGTATCAAGGAACACTTATACTGATATATATATGTTATTGCATTCATACGCTGATTTTCCGTGTACATGTTTATAGATATATATGTTCTCTTGCTGATAGTGCAACATTGTATTATAGGACTTGACCTACTTGAGGAGGTTGGTAATATTAGGTGGTGAACCAGGAGATAGGATACCACTTGATAAGCTGAGGATAGAGTTCTGATGTTGTTGGAGTGCAACCTGACTGAAATAGTATAGAGTGTAGGATTCATTATTATTATATGTGTGAATGTATTGTGTATGTGCTTTGTCCAGTAAATGTATTCAAATTTGCTGGTGTTTGCCCTTGTCCTAGTGAGGCTGCCCAGGAAATAGTAAAGGAGAGAGAGAAAGAACCAAGAAACACTGCTGTGGACAGGGTAGAACAGAAAACTAGTAAGTCAAAGGGGATTGAGGAGATCATATCACCTAAGGAGAGAGTGGGGAGTCACAGCGGCTCGAGTGGGTGTGTGCACATGACAGCGAGGCTAAGTATTGGAGCTGCATCTCCTAAACGTGTGACGTTGAGCCCCTCTCCAAGAGCCAGAAGCGCCCAGGGTGATCTCCTGGTAAAGTATAAACACTCCACCGAGTTGTGGGTTGGGTTGTCCAGAAAGAAGGATCAACAACGACACCACCACCAACCCACACTACAATAATTATATATATCTAAATATATATATATTTATATATATATATATATATATATATATATATATATATATATATATATATATATATATATATATATATATATATATATATATATATATATGCGAACAAGCCTGAATGGTCCCCAGGACAATATGCAACTGAAAACTCACACCCCAGAAGTGACTCGAACCCATACTCCCAGGAGCAACGCAACTGGTATGTACAAGACGCCTTAATCCACTTGACCATCACGACCGGACAAAATGAGGTGATAGCCAAGGCTATTTGAACCACCCCACCGCCGGCACTCGGATAGTAATCTTGGGCATAGCATTTTAGCAAATCACCTCATTCTTTGGGGCACACGTGAGGAACACAAATGCGAACAAGCCTGAATGGTCCCCAGGACAATATGCAACTGAAAACTCACACCCCAGAAGTGACTCGAACCCATACTCCCAGGAGCAACGCAACTGGTATGTACAAGACGCCTTAATCCACTTGACCATCACGACCGGACAAAATGAGGTGATAGCCGAGGCTATTTGAACCACCCCACCGCCGGCACTCGGATAGTAATCTTGGGCATAGCATTTTACCAAATCACCTCATTCTCACCCAAAGAATTTTCATAACCTCTTTACCGATTGCTTTGAAATTTTAACACGACGTTGCATTCGAATAGTCGCGTGTTTTTATATTCCTACTATATACAGGCCTCACCTGTGACAGGAAAAAACATGCTTTTTTTTAAAAAACAGCGCCATCTGTTGGTTGTAAGTGCAACACTCGCTGTAATCTCGCAAAGTTCTTCACCAATTGCTTTGAAATTCTGACACAACGTTCAATTCGAATGTGCGCGTGTTTTTATATACCTACTATGTAAATGCCACACCTGTGACCGATAAAAGCATATTTTCTTTTTTAAAACTGCGCAATCTGTTGCATGTAATAACAACACACACGCTATACTAAATATGTTATGAATTCCATTTCAATGTTTCAATTGCATTGATAAATTTAATTTTCATAGACTTCAATTTATTTAAATTTTCACTGAATTATTTTGTGTGACATTGTGTTGGAATTGAGCTGTGTTGTTTACCATACTGTTCATTTCGTAAGTATAAGTATAGATGCCTCATCTGTGACAGGTAAATTTTTTTTTTTTTTAAGAAACAGCGCCATCTGTTGCGCATTAGAGCCACATACGGTATACTAAATATGGTATGATTCCATTTCAGTGTTTTCGATTGCATTGACAAATTAAATTTTCATACATTTTGATTTATTTTAATTTTGATTTAATTATTTTTTATGACATTGCGTTGGAATTTCGTGAGTATAAGTATAATCATTTCGTGAGTATAAGTATAGATGTCACACCTGTGACAGGTAAAAACATGATTTAAACAAAAAAAGTGCGTCATCTGTTGCACGTACGAGCAACTTACACTATACTAAATATGTTTTGATTCCATTTCAGTGTTTCCGATTTCATTGATAAATTGAATTATCATAGATTTCGATTTATTTTCATTATGACATTGCATTGGAATTGAGCTTTGTTGTTTACCATACCGTTCATTTTGTGTGTATAGTTTTTTTTTCATTTTTTCATTTCGTTTTTTAATTGTTTTTCTTATATTTCAGTGACGGAAACATCAGATCATTTGAGAATGCATCAAACGAGGGAGTGGAGAATGGTAGGGAGGACGAGGGGACGGGAGTGGGGGATGGTGGTGACGAGGAGACAGGGGGAATGGAAATTGGCGGGGGAGGAGAAGGGGACAAGGAAGTGGGAGATGGTAGGGAGGACGAGGGGAAGGGGGAGGGGGAATGGTTGGGAGGACAAGGGGACGGAGAAGTAGGAGATGGTAGGGAGGATGAGGGGAAGGGGGAGGGGGGGAATGGTAGGGAGGACAAGGGGAGGGAGAAGTAGGAGATGGTGGGGAGGACGAGGGGACTGGGGAGGGGGCAAATGGTGGGGGGAGGACGAGAAAACGGGGGAGTGAGGAATGGTTGGGAGGATGAGGGTAGGGAAAATGGTGGGGGAGGACTGGAAGGCAGGGGGAAGGTTGCTGTGGCTCTGGCATAACAGGCGTACCTGTTATGCCAGTATCTGTAAGGCTTCTGTGCTGGCAAGGGTTCGAGTCTCCTGGTGGGAAAGTGTTCTAAAGTTGCATAACTTCACTTGCGTGTTTAGGCAAGATGTACATCAAGCATAGACACAGAGTTCTCCCATATTAACAGGGACTTGATGGAAAACGTGCGTGACCCCTCACTAGCTCTAGTTGCCCTTGGGAGGTGGTGATCTTTGGGGGGTTTTAATACCCCGAAATTACCATCTCTATTAAGGGTGTGAGCGTCGTGCAGTGGGTTAAAGGCGTACCTGTTATGCCAGTTGTTGTAAGGCTTCTGTGCTGGCAAGGGTTCGAGACTCCTGGTGGGAAAGTGTTCTAAAGTTGTATAACTTCACTTGTGTGTTTGTGTGTTTAGGCAAGTTGTGCTTCATATGTATATATATATATATATATATATATATATATATATATATATATATATATAAATGCATATACATAAGTGTTTGTGTCACCCCTCTGTTCCCCCCTCCCAGACCCATACCTTCAAGTGTGTACCGTCACCCAACCCACATGTCGAGAGGTGCCGGTCTGCCCCCCTCTGCCCCACCCAACCGCGACCACCACCTCCCTGTATCTACCCCCACACTACGTCCAGCGCCCACCCAGCATCTGGCCCAGCCCTCCCAGCGCCCACCCAGCATCTGGCCCAGCCCTCCCAGCGCCCACCCCGCGCCCACCCGGCGCCCACCCGGCGCCCACCCGGCGCCCGCCCAGCACCCACCCAGCGCGCCCAGCGTCCGCCCAGCATCCACCCAGCGCCCGAGGATGTCGCAGGTCACAAATCACAGCCAGGCTTTTCTCAGCCAAGAGGAGCCATCAACCAGCATCAGGTACGGCACATGCCAAGTGTGTGACAAGGTGGGGCGTCTCAAGACCAACGAGGGTGTGCGCAAACATTCCCACAACGGAACGGATTGTCTGGGTATGCGGCGCCCTCCCAAAGAGAGTATCAATCAAGGCCCCACACCAGCAGTCAGGGAAAACACCTCGAACAGCTTCATTTCGACTGAGAATCTACTAGAAGCCATCAAAGCGACATCGGTTGGAACCTTGCAGCATATCCCCAAAGCTGCTCGCTCCCAAGAGGCAGCTAAACTATCCAGCTTCTTGAAAAAGGTTAATGACTCTCCCGGAACCATCCAAGCATGGCATAATCTTCTCTTGTTTGAAAACATATACCTAGCTGTCCCTGCAAGGAGAGACAAATCATTAGCTTCCTCAGTCATTATGGCTATAAATAGTTTTCCTAGAGAGGACAACCAGGCACCCCTCCCCACCCGTGCCAAAAACACCCACGGCAGAAAAGGTATCAACAGCAGAACCGAGGCATCCAAAATCAGGGCAACAGTCAGCAGGAAAATAGAAGAAGGCAACACAATAGGGGAGATCAGAGTCATCACCAGCGAGGACACAGTTGCCACCAGAGACGCTAATACAGCACAATCCCTAAGAGAAAAACACCCACACAGAGCTCCACGTGATGACAGTGTTCCTCTGTCATCACGAGCAGAACCCCTGTGTGTGCTCGAATCCATGGTGCATAAAGCAGCTTTATCCTTCCCACCAGGATCAGCAGGCGGGTTCACAGGTCTAAGACCCAATCACATCAAACAAATGCTCAACCCTGCACTGGGAGACATTGCACAGGGCCTCCTGGTGGAATTAACTAGATTCTCCAACATATGTCTAGCTGGCAACATACCAGAGACCATACGGCCTATCTTTTTTGGTGCTTCACTCTGTGCCCTGAGGAAAAAAGATGGAGGAATCAGACCGATAGCTGTAGGCAATTTACTCCGGCGCCTCGTCGCTAAGGCTGCTGCTAGAGCAGTTAGTCAGGCAGCAGCAGACATGCTAAAGTCAAAACAACTTGGGTTTGGCCTTCCCCAAGGGTGTGAGGCAGCGGCTCATGCAGCTAGAGCCTACATTGCCAACATTACGGATGAAAAAGCCCTGATAAAACTGGACTTCAAAAATGCTTTCAATCTGGTTAGAAGGGATGCAGTACTCAGTGCGGTTCATCGGCTTTTTCCTTCCCTCTACCCGTTTGTAAACTCACGTTACAGCAAGAATCTCTCTTTGCTTTTCGGGGAACATGAAATTGAGTCACAAGAAGGTGTCCAACATGGTGACTCGCTTGCTCCTTTTCTTTTCTGCCTCGTCATCAAGGAAGTCACCCATAACCTGTCCTGTGAGCTCAACATTTGGTTTTTGGATGATGGTACTCTAGCCGGCGCCCCAGCCTCACTCTTGGACGACATAAGAATAATTCAGGAGCAAGGAGCAAGTCTAGGCCTCACTCTGAACTCTTCCAAGTGCGAAATAACCTCCACCAACCAGAACATAATAGAGCAAATAAAGGTTGTTTTGCCTGATATTCACATAACCAACCCTGAGGACAGCACACTCCTAGGTGCTCCTCTTGGAGGGAATGCCATCAACGAGGTCCTTGGTAAGAAGATCACTGACCTGAAGAGGATGAACGAGAGGATTGAAGACATCGATGCTCATGATGCACGTTACCTCATCATCAGATGCTAGTCCCTCCCCAGACTGACCTACTTTCTAAGATGTTCGCCATCTTTCAACAATATTAAATTAGAAGAGTACGACAGCTTGCTGAAATCAACACTAGAAAAAGCCCTCAATCTTTCCCTCAGCGACTCACAGTGGAAACAGGCCTCCCTTCCTGTCAGACTCGGGGGGCCTTGGCGTGCGCACAGCAACATAAATTGCTGTACCAGCGTTTCTGTCCTCTTCAGTGGGGTCTGACAACTTGGTGAAGCAACTCCTACCTGAGCACCTAGTTCAACAGGCAGGGGTACATGATCCCAGCTTCACAGACTGCACAACCAAATGGGTCTCTCTCGCAGGACCAGCACCCCAACCACCGCCTTCTGAAGCCCATAAGCAATCCAGCTGGGATCGCCCCATTGCCAACCAAGAAGCTGCGACTTTGCTAGAAGCTGCGACAACACCACATGACACTGCGCGACTTAGAGCTGTAGCAGCTCCCCATGCAGGTGATTTCCTATTAGCAACCCCAATGTCAGCAACCAGCACCCGTCTCACACCTCAGGCCCTCCGAATTGCCGTGGCTCTCCGCCTTGCTGCCCCAATCCGCACCGAATAATGGTGTATTTGCGGCGAGGCAGAGGCCGACAGGTACGGACGGCATGGCCTTCTCTGCCAAGGGACAGGAGGATGGCATGCAAGACACGGCGAGGTCAATGACATTATTAGGAGAAGCCTTACCACAGCCGGTTGTCCAGCAGAGAGAGAGCCCCGTTACCTAATGTCCCGCAACTATGATGAGCCTGTTGGTCGCCTAGATGGAATCACGGTGAACCCCCTGGAAGAATGGTAGACAGTTGGTGTGGGACTGCACTTGCGTTTCAACTTTAGCCAATACCTATGTTGACTTCAGTGCTACACAAGCAGGAGGAGCTGCCAATCACCGGGAAGCGGCCAAGTCACGTAAATACAGAGACCTTGAGCACCACAACAATTTTGTCCCCATTGCCTCAGAGACACTTGGTGCCTGGGGTAAAAGTGCTGCTAGCTTTTTGAAGGAGTTGGGGTCTAAGCTAATCGAAACAACTAGAGACCCTAGAGCTGCCAGTTTTCTTTTTCAGTGCCATAGTGTGGCAATCCAGAGAGGAAATGCTCACTGCATCCATGGTTCCTGCCCGCCATCTGAGGAGCTGGAGGAGCTAGACAACTTGTGACAAACAGCCTTGTACCCTGCACGTAATCAATATTGTAACTTTTTTGTGTAATGACATTTTCAAATAAAGTTAGATAAATATACACACATACCAAAATAATAGGGGTGGTAGGAGAAGAAAATATCAAAGTGTTCAGTGAGGATCCACAAGGTCTTCTCTGAGTACTCTTTATTTTCTTCTCCGAGGCTATGGGTCCCTACACTTGCACCACAGGTGGTACCCCTTCTAGGTTTAATATATATATATATATATATATATATATATATATATATATATATATATATATATATATATATATATATATATATATATATATATATTTATATATATATATATATATATATATATATATATATATATATATATATATATATATATATATATATATATATATATACTGAAACTATGATAATCCTGAAGAAATGATAATATACTGATAAATTTTTAGTTATGTAGAAACAATACTAATAATTCTGGAGCAATGCAAATAATAGTGAAACCATGAAACAGTTTCAGAAAAAATGGAAGATAAAAAATAGTGATAATTCTGAAATAATGTTAATATTTTTGAATCAGAGTAATGAAATAATGATAATAATACTGCATCAACGCTAATAATGCTTAAAAATGCTAATAATAATGAAATAATGAAAAAATAACTGATAACGTGGAACAAATGCTGAAAACAATGCCAGTAATTCAGAAACCATGCTAATAGTTCTGCAACAGGTCAAATAATACTGAAACAATGCTAATAATACTGAAGAAATGATAATAATATTAAATCAATTAAAAAATGCTGAAAAAATGAGAAAATTAGTAGGAGCTGTGATGAAGATTCCAACCTGCTCACTTGGAACTTCCAAGCCTACATCTAAACCACTTAACCAGAACATGCTGAAAAGCAATTAAACCTGGGATTCAATTGAAAACTTTGGCTATCCTGAGGCTTCAACAGAAACCTAGTCAGGATTTCACTTATTGCTCGCACTGAAACAATGCTAATAATATTTAAGCAATTCTAATAATATTGAAGCAATGCTAATCATGCTGATTCATTGCTAATAATACTGAATGAGATGAAATGAATTTTCACACTTGCAACTATTTCAACAGCCTGCAACACTGAGCAAGGGTTCAGGATCTGCAGGCCATCAATGCATGTGGTGCATCGTGGCGAGAACAACAGTCACAACTCCGATGTTGCGATATTTGAGAGTATTACACAAGGTGGTAATATCCACCACCAGAATATCGTCATCTCTCGTCACTAGGACGTAATCTAGTAAAAGTAAATCGTAAATCGTAAAAGACGTTATAGGGCGTAAGTAACTAAGGGGTTCCCACCTAATGTTATGATAAATAAGGTGCAGAGCTGCGAAGCAGCACTACCCAGGTATACCAAAGGGGACTTAAGTAGACTAACATATCTAGGCGTGTGGAAGTACTTAGGAAGGAGTTAAAAGGAAATCTTTCGTAATACTAACATAGGTTTACTGACCAAGCTTAACACTATTACACTACGAGGGTTTACACGTTAAATGCAACGCCAGCAAAGCTAAACAGTCAGCATAATCCAGGTGGGAATAACTCCAGGAGAGTTAGTATGCTTTAAGATCACCTGTCTCCACCACCGGTGAGGCACAGCATGAACTAACCTAAACACTCGTGATAACTCCAGTAATACCTGCTTATCACACTGACACTGTCATGTGACGATGACTGGTGTACACACCAGTCATCGTCACTTTGTCAATCAGTATCACAACACTTTGTCAAATAATATTGCAAGAACTGATACCCAGTAATGATCTCTGAAAGAAAACGTATGTAACAAAAGTACACAACAGCGAGTTTTATGGCACTGAGAGATAACACAGTGAAATCATCACACACACGAAATCACTTGACTACATTCTGAGTATAAAAAAATACTCAGGTCTACATGAAAAATTTGTACGAGTCACGCAGACTCCGTTCACATGTAAATTACTGAAATAACTAAATGAATAATGAAGCACTGAAAACATCGGTAACTACAACCCTAAATGTGTGATTACTACAATCCCGACACTTATGACACATGTGGCGACGTCACCACACAGGGTCTCGTCATAACAAGGCACCACTGCTGGCCTCACCTCCTCCACTCTACACCCGTAGCAGGTGCCTGAATAGTCCTGCTAAGCCTGGTGACTGACACGTAGAGTCAATGGCCGGGTGACAAGTACGAACACTATAAGTTATAAGTTATAACACTAACGTAATTGGTCGGCCACACTCACATCCCAGTAAATTATTTCACTCTTGGTTAACTGTGGTGTGACAGTCATGGGAATATCGCTGATGCACCACCAGTCTAATGAAGGCGTCCTTGCCTTTGCGGCATTACCTTCACCACACACTGTCCGCACGTGTCGTCCTGTCACCTTGGTGTTAGGTCAGGTACCAGTAGTCAATGTGGCGTTAGGTCCGGCACCAGTAGTCAATGTGGTGTTAGGTCCGGCACCAGTAGTCAATGTGGCGTTAGGTCCGGCACCAGTAGTCAATGTGGTGTTAGGTCCGGCACCAGTAGTCAATGTGGCGTTAGGTCCGGCACCAGTAGTCAATGTGGTGTTAGGTCCGGCACCAGTAGTCAATGTGGCGTTAGGTCCGGCACCAGTAGTCAATGTGGTGTTAGGTCCGGCACCTGTAGTCAATGTGGCGTTAGGTCCGGCACCAGTAGTCAATGTGGTGTTAGGTCCGGCACCAGTAGTCAATGTGGCGTTAGGTCCGGCACCAGTAGTCAATGTGGCGTTAGGTCCGGCACCTGTAGTCAATGTGGCGTTAGGTCCGGCACCAGTAGTCAATGTGGTGTTAGGTCCGGCACTAGTAGTCAATGTGGCGTTAGGTCCGGCACCAGTAGTCAATGTGGCGTTAGGTCCGGCACCTGTAGTCAATGTGGCGTTAGGTCCGGTACCAGTAGTCAATGTGGCGTTAGGTCCGGCACCAGTAGTCAATGTGGTGTTAGGTCCGGCACCAGTAGTCAATGTGGCGTTAGGTCCGGCACCAGTAGTCAATGTGGCGTTAGGTCCGGCACCAGTAGTCAATGTGGCGTTAGGTCCGGCACCAGTAGTCAATGTGGTGTTAGGTCCGGCACCAGTAGTCAATGTGGCGTTAGGTCCGGCACCAGTAGTCAATGTGGTGTTAGGTCCAGTATCAGTAGTCAGCCTGGTGTTAAGTACACACTCCATGTATTGCTGAGAGAATGCTAACAATGCATAAACAATGCTAATAATACTAAAACAATCCTTATTTTAATGAAACAATTATAATAATTCTGAAGCAATGCTAATAATATTTAATCAGTTCATATGGTATTGAAACAATGCTAATAATTCTCAAGTATGCTAATAATGCTGAAACAATGCCAGTAATTCTAAATCAATGCTTATAATACTGATTGATATATATAATAATAAGGAAACATTGCGAATAATTCTGGAATATTGCTAATCAATCTGAAATAATGCTGAAGCAATGCAAATAATTTTGATACATTGATGAAAATACAGAAGCAAAACAAATAACTATGAAAGTGTTGGAAATAATACTGAAATTCTGAAACAATACATATTACTGTAACAATGCTCTTAAGCCTCAAACAATGCTGATAATTGTGAAATAATGCTGATAAGTCTGAAAGAGAACAAATAAATTTTAAGCAGCTGCGAATGATTCTGAAACAATGCTCATTATTCAAAAATAGATCTAATATTGCTGAAACACTGCTAATAATACTGAAACTATAATAATATT
The DNA here is from genome assembly GCF_040958095.1 of Procambarus clarkii. Lineage (NCBI taxonomy): Eukaryota > Metazoa > Arthropoda > Malacostraca > Decapoda > Cambaridae > Procambarus > Procambarus clarkii. The sequence goes on along the minus strand of NC_091172.1, from coordinate 45,137,188 downwards.
GTAATAATACTAATAATTCAACTATAGATCTAATATTGCTGAAACACTGCTAATAATACTGAAACTATGATAATATTGTAATAATACTAATAATTGTGAAGCAATGCTAGTAGAGGGAGTCCTACCTGTAGACCCCAACAAAATGAACTGTTAATTAGGCGGTAAGTGTGTTAATAGTGGGATAGGGGTCATTGACTCTACAATCGAAGAAGAGTCAGCCGGTAGCACCCAGCATTTGGAGATGGGTTTGCCTGTAGCTCCCAGGAAAATGTACCATCAAATGGCTCCCATATGTGGTGGAGGTGATCGGCGGCGGGTCCTCGTCCAAGGAGAACGGCACCCAGGGGTGAGCACTTAATGGCCGCAGTCGAAGTTATGTGAAAATAATCCTTAATAGGGGGTGCATTATAATTTTTAAAAAATAATAGTCTATTGTAGGGGAGAAAGCAGAAATAATAGTCTATTATTGGTGTAAAGTCTATCTTCCTATAAATATAGGAAGGCTTTTATGGTTGGTTAAACCAACAATTATAGGTTTATGTACCCCCAAGACTCTGCCTGTAGTGAGAAAATGACATGATGGATATTATATAAATTCATTCTAGTATTTGTTCAGGTGTGGTCAATCTCTTCCGGCTCGACCGGTCGTGTCTCAGGGGAAAAAACACTTACGTCACGTGCCTCCCATACAAGGGCGAGTGACCATTCCTTCCTCTCTTTAAAAGAGTTAAAGGGAACCACAATCACCCAAGAATACGGTCTAAAATATGGCCCATTTTGGGAATAAAAAACATTTTTGTTATTAATTCATTTATTAGGTAAAGGCTACAAAATAATATATAATGATAATAAAAGTAGTTATACCCTTTCCACTCCTCTTCCTCCTCCTCCTCTGAGTAGAATTCTAAGCCTTTTACACTCTCCATATCAGTTGCTGAAGTCTCCACCATGATGAGCAGATGTCCTTCATTGTCCTCTACCCTAGTTTTTTTTAGCAGCAGCTGACTCCTCTTCTTCCTCATTGGCAAGTGGTGGGGGTGGAGGCTGCTTATCTGCGGGGATAGGTCCTTTTCTATGTTGGGGAGCCCTTGGCAGAGAGAGGGGTGGAATGTATAATCTGTAAGTATGATTTAAATTGTATGATGATTAAATAAAAAGTATATTTATATATATATGTTATTTGAATAAGTATACTAATTCACAAAATAAAAATACTATTTATCTCAGCCCCTGAAACCACAGACTTGTGACCTCTACAACAAGTGTCATCAATTAGACTACGAAACAATAGTTCGTTCACGATAGAACTCCCTCGTAGAATTATAACTCGGCATATGTGGACTTGACTGTTCTAAAGAAAAGAAGGAAATCAACAAATAAAAAACTATTATTACAAAAATATAAACAATATATGTCATGAACTACAATCAATACTCACCCGGTTCTTTAAGGACATCAATCTATGATATTTTTTTGTGGTTTCTTCCATTTTGTAGGTAACGTAGGGCAGTAATGGAGAGGGTTGGCACTTGTCTGGGGTTTTATAGGGTAATCACCCTTCCCCTACCCCTTCTGACTCACTTTTTAGTCAATTTTTCTGGTTAAATAAGTAACAAAAATATTCCCTACACCATCGATACGAACCAATAGTCAGACCTGTAAGAAATGTCCTCATACAAAGCTGTTTAATAAGGAAATATCGTCGTTCATAGGCAAGGACCCGTTTATCATTTAATTTTAAAGTTACTTTACAAAATAAATTAAGTAAATAATACAAGGTAGAAGGTAAGCCTAGGTGGCTTATTCTGTGAACAAACATGATGCAATATAGCCCGCAGGAGAGACTAAAATCACTCAGGAGTCTGTGACTCATGCTATACACTTCTGATATATTGTTCTTTTTAATAAACTCCACGAAATAATGACCATATGTAGCCGGGGTCATGGCATAACTTTTAAAAAAACATTTGATGTTTAACTACATCAATATATTTATACACACACAGTGACCCATAGGCTTCCTACTGTGAGTTGGTAGGATATTATTTATAAAGATTATAAGCCTCAATGTTAAAATATTGAAATGTACAATCTCTTCTGCATTAGAACACCCTTGATAATGTAACTGAGCAAATAGTTTGTTTTAAGTTTATATTATTATCAAGACAATTCATTATGTTTTAGCTTGCACATCACATAGGACATTTCTCTGTCCGTCAATGGATAAAACCCCAGTTTTGTCAGCAAACAGTAAAACCAACCTATTATATATAACGCCAGAGTCAAATTTAAGGATCATACATAATGTTACGGACCCGAGTCCAGCGTCCTAGCACGGAGCAGTGACGACAACGCCATCTGCCAGTCTGCTCCCGAAACTCCCTCCAAATGGACAGCGCCATCTAGTGAGGACAGGATATACCGGCCACAGGTGCTGGATTCCCGTCTTGATCAGCTCATAACATAGCCGCTGCTGACCTCTGGTGAGGTGGCGCTTAGACAGCAACGCCATCTATGGAGTGGATAGGTGGACGTTTGTGTCTAAGCCTGTGAGTGAGGTGCCCTAGAGTGTAACCAGTACTAATGACGTGTCTGATTACAGAGTCGACCTGGGACTGCTGTATTGGACGATGGGGCAGTCTACCCAATGCAGCCATAGTCTCCCCACCAGTTTGCTCTGAGGAAGCAGTGAGTCACCCCCGAACAGACACTGTTGAGAGTGTTAGCCTGCCTGTGACGTGGCAGTACCAGGAATCGTCTTATCTGGGGGCTGGCTGGTGAAAGAGACTAGCCACTGTGGTGCGGAGAGAGGAGAGTGATCTGCGGAATCACACGAGGCTCCTGCCTAGGGCTCGCAACCCTAGTATCGGTTGTGGAGTGGCCTACACAGCGGAGCTGATTGGAACCTGCCAGCTACAGGCTGGATTTGTGGTTGAAGGCCTCCACGACGGTGCACCCAGTGGGACTGTGATTTGGCTGGCCTGTGGCCAGGGTAGATTCGCCGAGAGAATCAGAGGATTCATTGTGGGCCACGACGAAGAGAACCAGGGCTACTCATCTTGAGCACCGTGGAGCATCCTGTGTCTTCAGAGGAAGACTAATCTGTATATAATAAGTGTAGTTATAGCAACCCCTTGTGTGACTGTGATATATTTATTTATAATGGTGGTAGCAATATATATACAAAAGCAGTGCATTTGTATCCCTTCCCCTTTAATTTACTTGCGTTACGGAACACACCCCTTGAAAGCCACTACTAACTTTGGGCCGGATACCCAAACTCTAATAACATCAGAGAAGAACCCAGTTGCGACCCAATAGGTCCGTAACACATAAGTTGACATATCTACACGGGAAGGGAGCCTTTTGTTTGAATAGTAGATAAGTCAGAGGCAAATATCGACCTTTCCTTATTAAAGGTGTCATAAGCTAGTATTGAGTCATGCTCTAAGCCTAATGATTTCAAAGTTTGTAATAAAGATGTGAATAATGATTGTCGAAGTCGTCTAAAATTTGATAAATTGCGTTATTATTCAAATAAATGGCAATACTTCTCATCTTTGCATTTTCAAAATATAACCCATTCCCCTGATGAAGGCCTACATAATATACCATTGGTACAATTAATATATATATATATATATATATATATATATATATATATATATATATATATATGTTAATAATATATATATATATATATATATATATTGTGACGATAATCTCTTTCAAGAGAGATTGAGCCTGCTCTTCCCTACATAAAGTGACATTTATTCTACAAGTATAAGATGCTACATTCAAGATACGTCCACCAGTAGCACAAAACGTTTTGACCAGGAGGTAAAACATACCCTAAACCTCCATCTCCACTCCCTCCATGCCGGCTCGTCATCAACCAGCCAACTACCCTTCCCAGCCTGCCTGCTCCTGATTGGTGACTCGCCGACTGCACACCTGCACACTGCACCTCAGCGCCATCTACCTGAGTCGATGTCTGAGCTTGAACCAGCCATCAACTTCAAAATATTCTTTGTGCTCTAAGAGTTGACATCTCTCTCTGGCATACTAAGCTCTCTGGCTCTGTATACTAAGGGAGGTCTCAGCCATAGCCAATATTCTCAGCACCATTTACTATTTTGTCTCACATTATTATTATTTTATCTTTTGTGTTTTTGCATTTATCTTTGTTCTTTAATTGCATTGTTCATTGCCACGGGACTTGTCTTTATTTTTATTTGTGTTTAAAGTATATTAAAGTTTCATTGTTCATACTTTGTGTTTTACATGTTCCTCCCTCTCACTTACCACAGACAACAGGCAAGCAGTCTATCTTTTTTTGTAAATGTGACAGGCATTGACACCTGCCATTGGAGGACTGCCGAACATCTACACTCCAACACTTTCCCGTCACATTTAATGGGGGCCTGTCCTAGGAGCTTCACTCAGGTACTAGTACCAGTACATCAATTTGTGGTAAGCGTACTTGGCTTTGTTACAGTTGCTTTTCAATATTTTCATTACTTTTAATATTTATATTGTGCTGTGTGTATTGTGCATTCCGAGAGTAGCATATGGTGAGTGTGGGATAACTTTGGATTACGTGGTGACTGTAGGCCGCAGTCATTCTCTTAATTGGTCATCCCTCCCTCAGTGTTATTACTCGTGTTTACCACCTTTTGTCCCTAGGATATTCCTCACATTATCGGCAGATCATCATTGTGGTACCCTGGTACTTTGGTTTGTCTTCGTGTCAAAGCACCCTATCTTCTGCAATCCGACCGAAGGAGGATACAGAGGGCCATAGTTCCTCTACCATGGACTACGTTGCTGAGTTGGGACCTCAGTAGCAGTTCTCCTCACAAGTTGACACTCGCACCCCTACACGTCGGTCAGAGATGATGATATTTACTTAGGTAGGGAATTAGCTTTCTTTTTTTCAGAGCACAAAGTTCGCTAATTCTGTAAGTATCATATTTCACTTGGTGGGAAAACCCTTGCTTATGTTCTATAGAGACTCGGCAAGGTATGCCTACATTCTTGGACTACCTTATTCACTTTTGGAACAATTAAATGTCATTTGTTTTAGAAACTGTCAGTTTCACTTATTTAGTAGGATTTTCTTGCCCTTATTCTCTTACATTGAGTACCGGGTACAAGATTTCCTGCGATTTTGATGGACTAATCATTTACCATCCTAAAATTAACGTTAGTTGTTAAAGATTAAAATTCCACAGGATAGTTACCAGTTGCCACGCTATCCTGTTTCTGACATTTACCATATCACAACTATATTCGTTGTATATTTATTTGCTATCTTTCACCATGTTTCGTCTCCAAGCTTTACGTAACGATCCAGCAGGTGAAAGAGGGACCTTATGTCGTGCCAAGAGGACTGAATTACAAGCTCATGCCCACGAATATCAACTAGAAGTTCCCCAAGGAGCCAACAAAAATTACTTGCATAACTTATTAATGGATCACCTCTTAGATGAAGGGACAATTGACCCTGAAACTCACGGAACTCATTCTATTGCAGATAAAAATGCTCTGGCAACTATGAAACTCAAACTTGAACTCGCAAAGCTCGAGCGGGAGCAACAAAAAGAAGCTCTCCAGATCAGAGAACGAGAGGCCGCCTTGAGGAAAGAAGAACAAGAACGAGAGGCGGCCCTGGCGAAAGAAGCTCTACAAATCAGGAAAGAAGAAGCTGCAATAAGGGAAAGAGAGGCTGCAATCAGGAAAGAAGAACAGGAACGGAGACTGCACTACTCCGTGAGCGTGAGCGAGTACAGCTTGAAGCAAAACAACGTCACCTGGAGATGCAACGCGAGCATGATAAGAAACAAGCTGATACGGTTATAGCATGTCGTCAACAAGAACTCGCGTTGGAGACTTCACACCACGCTCAGCGCCAACAAGCTACCGCTAGTCTTCCCGTAAGTTTCAATGTCTCCCATGCTAGTAAGTTAATGCCACCATTCATTGAGACTGAGATTGATGTCTTTTTCACCACTTTTGAGACCCTAGCTAATAAACTTAGTGGGCCTGCAGATCAATGGTCTACCCTTCTCAGAGTGCATCTCACAGGTAGAGCTGCAGTTACTCTCAGTACCTTAGCATCTGAGAATGACTACCAGACCATGAAACAAGCAGTTTTGGACGCCTATCTTCTCTCCACCGAGAGCTACAGACGAAAATTCCGTGACTATCTAAAGGCAAGTACCACCACCTTTCTAGAATTTGCCAATACCAAGAAAATATATTTCATGAAATGGCTGGAAGAAGCACATGTCTCTACATTTGCAGAACTCGTCAACCTCATGCTAGTTGAGGAATTCTTGAGACGTGTTCCCCCTTCCGTCCGTTTATATTTAGCAGATAAAGAAGAAACCGACTACATCAAATGTGCGAAGTCGGCTGACACCTACAGCCTCATCCACCGGCTGACACCAGAACCACCTTCCAGTAAGAAGTCTTGGTACAGTTACGATAAAGTGAGTACAGATCAAGCGAGCTCACAATTGTATTGTAAGTATTGCAAACTCTATGGACACACCATAGATAGATGTGGGAAGGCTCCATACAAAAGCAATGAATCTACTAAACCCAAACAGACTCCTCCTAAGTCCAGTAAGCCTGTGATGAATGTTGGTGTTCCTGTTAATGATCTTTCTCTCTTCAGTAAACACCTGTATCCTGGAACTGTCTCTACCAACGGTACAGATTCGGAGGGACGTTTCAAATTGAAGATCTTGAGGGACACAGCGGCTCTTCAGTCCATAATATTGAAATCAGCTGTGCCTAACATCACCTACACCGGGGAAACAGTCATTATCACTGTCCTCACTGCTACCACTCTGTTACGGCCCTATTGGGTCGCAACTGGGGTTCTTCTCTGATATTAGAGTTTGGGTATCCGGCCCCAAGTTAGTAGTGGCTTTCAAGGGGTGTGTTCCATAACGCAAGTAAATTAAAGGGGAAGGGATACAAATACACTATAGTTTATGTATATATTCACCACCACCAATAAATAAATATATAAACAATCACTCGCTGGGGCTATAACTACACTTAAGTACATTAACTTGTCTTCCTCTGAAGACACAGGATGCTCTACGGTGCTCAAGACGAGTAGCCCTGGTTCTCTTCTCGTGGCCTCACGATGAATCCTTAGATTCTCTAGGCGAGTCTACCCCGGCCACAGGCCAGCCAAATCACAGTCCCACTGGGTGCACCATCGTGGAGGCCTTCAACCACAAATCCAGCCTGTAGCTGGCAGGTTCCAATCAGCTACGCTGCGTAGGCTACTCCACGACCGATACTAAGGTTGCGAGCCCTAGGCAGGAGCCTCGTGTGATTCCGCTGATCACCGTCCTCTCGCTACACCCCAGTGGCTAGTCTTCTCCACCAGTCAGCCTCGGGTATGACAATTCCTGGTTCTGCCACATCACAGGCAGGCTAACACAACAGTGTTCATCCGGGGGGGGGGGGGGGGGGACTCACAGCTTCTACAGCAAACACTTGGAGAGACTCTGGCTGCCTCGGGTAGACTGCCCCACCATCCAATCCAGCAGTCCCAGGTCGACTCTGTAATCAGACACGTCATTAGTACTGGTTACACTCTAGGGCACCTCACTCACAGGCTTAGACACAAACGTCCACCTATCCACTCCATAGATGGCGTTGCTGTCTAAGCGCCACCTCACCAGAGGTCAGCAGCGGCTATGTCACGAGCGGATTAAGACGGAAACCAGCCCCTGTGGCCGGTATATCCCGGGAGCTGACTCACAGATGGCGTGGACATCACTGCTCCGTGCTACGATGCTGGGCTTGGGTCCGTAACACACTCCGTATCCACTCGCCAGAGTCCACCTGGATTGTCCCTTCGTGACCGGTGAAGTCCAAGTCGCCATCAGGGAAAAGCCTTTTCCCATGCCTGGAGTGCAACTTCTCCTGGGCAACGACTTGGCAGAAGATCTGCAACCGTCCAACCTGATCATCATGGCCAAACCCCAGGTGTGTAACTCTGTAGTGGACAATCCCATCTTTAAGTATATTTCAGCAGAGGTCCAAGAAAGTGATGAAGTTTCTCCTCCGGTTTTGGTGACCACCCGTGCACAAGCTGCACGCCCGCAACCAGATGACTCTACTGCAACAGCTGCCCCTCAAGGCCATGAGAATCTACCACCGAATCTTACTAGGTTGGAGTTCCGTAAGTTACAGAGGGAGGATCCATCATTAACACCATTATTCTTCTAGGCTGAGACTCAACCTGACAGTATCCCTGGGTTCTTCCTAGAGAATCAGTTGCTCTACTACAGGTACAGACCCAGCAAGCTGAAGGAGGATGACGATTGGGCAAATGTCAAACAACTAGTGGTTCCCACCAGCCTACGGCCCGATATTCTACACCTGGCTCACGGAGCACTTTCTCACTATTGTTTTAACAAAACCTACCACGGAATCAGACAAGACTACTACTGGCCAGGTATGGTTAAAGACGTCAAAAGTTACGTGCAACAGTGTCATACATGTCAGATGGCAGGGAAACCTAACATCTCTATTCCCCGGGCTCCATTGACTCCTATCCAGGTGCCTGCGGAATCTTTCCACAGACTCATCATAGACAGTGTTGGTCCTTTACCCTGGACCAGTTCTGGCAACGACTATATACTAACTATCCTGTGTCTTACCACCAGATTCCCCATAGCAGTTCCAGTAAAGAACATTACGGCTGCTACTGTGGTGAAACAACTATTGAAGATCTTCACCCAGTATGGATTTCCAAGAGAGGTTCAAAGTGACTGTGACACCAACTTCACTAGTGATCTCTTCAAGAAGACACTGGAAGAGTTCAACATCACACAGGTATTGTCCAGCCCCTATCATCCTACTTCACAGGGTTCTCTTGAACGTAGTCATCAGACTTTTAAAGCACTCCTAAAGAAATTTTGCAATGAAATCTTGAAGGACTGGGATAAACAACTTGACCTCATTATTTGCAATTTCAGAAGTCTCCCAATGAGTCTCTAGGAGTATCTCCTGATGAGATGCTCTACGGACGTAAGTGCCGTACTCCTCTCAAAGCTTTTAAAGATTCTACATAATGCCACCTTCAGTGACCCTCAGAATGTGCCCCAGTTTCTTCAAAACTTAAAACACATTCTAGAGAGAGTACGTAAATTTGCTAATGACAATCTATTGAAAGTTCAGGAGAGGATGAAGACTCATTTTGACCAAAGCAGCAAAATAAGGAAATTTAAACCAGGAGACTTCGTGTTGGCATATTTTCCCATCCCAAGTTCTCCATTGCAAAACAAGTTTTCAGGACCCTTCCGCATCAAGGAGTGCAGAAACAACCACAACTACGTTCTTGAGACTCCAGATAGGCGGCGGAAGACCCAGTTGGGGCCACGTCAACCTCCTGAAGCAGTATCAAGGTACTCCCCCCACTGTGTTGTATCATTATCCACATTTAAAGGTCCATACCTCCACAGTGAGACCTTCCCTGCTTCTCCTCCCGAAAGCACTAACACTGAGTCAGTGCCTTCCAACTCGGAAATCCTAACTGATCTTCATACCTATATGTAGGACAGTAATAGTGCTCCTCTCATCAGAATCTTCAAGGAACATCAGGAGTTGTTCAGCGATGATCCACAAGAGTGATTTTGTTCAGCACGACATCCAACTACTCACCGACACCCGGCCGACTCGTCAACCTTTCTAACGAATCAGCTCGAGCAAAAAGGAAGTTATGCGTGCTGAAGTACAGTACCTCCTGGATCATGGGCTGGCCACACCTTGTGAGTCCCCTTGGGCCTCGCCCTGCATCTTGGTGCCGAAACCGCACAGTAAAGTGAGGCTGTGTACCGATTACCGGAAATTGAATCTTGTGACTGTCAAGGATGCTTACCCATTACCTAGAATAGATGACATCCTTGACGCCATTGGTAATGCTCGGTATTTACCCAAACTAGACTTACTCAAGGGATACTACCAAGTGTGTTTGACAGAGCGAGCAAAGGAAATATCTGCCTTCACCACTCCTTTTGGCCTTTACAGATATGAACGCCTTCTATTTGGACTATGTAATGCCTCAGCCACCTTCCAGCGAGCTGTCAACCACGTCATCCAAGGCTTAGATAACACCTACGCCTACTTGGATGATATCGTTGTGGCAACCAACACCTGGAACGAACATCTGCTCCAGCTGCAACGATTGTTCGCCAAGCTCCTGACAGCCGGCCTCACCATCATTTTGGGCAAGTCCACCTTTGCTAAAGGTAAAGTGCGTTATCTTGGTCATGTGATAGGGAGTGGCAGCCTAGCTCCGTTAAACATACACACTCAAGCCATCCAGCATTACCCACAGCCTACCACCAGGAAGCAGCTCCTGCGCTTCCTTGGTCTTGCCTCCTACTACCGTAGGTTTGTGAAGAATTTTAGTATGGTAGCGACACCATTAATCACTTTAACCAGCCCCAAGCAACAATATCATTGAACCATTCAGCAAACCATTGCTTTTGAACAACTTAAATCTCTACTCTGTTCTAATCCCATTCTCGCCTCGCCATATATCACGAAGCCTTTCATCCTCCATGTCGACGCCAGTGGTACCGGCATCGGGGGCGTCCTGATGCAACAACGAGGCGAGGAGGTTCTACCTGTTAGCTACTACAGCTACAAGTTAAAACCACACCAGAAGAATTACAGCACTATTGAAAAGGAACTCCTCTCCATCGTCCTGAACTTACAGCACTTTGCATCTTGCCTGCAAGGTGCTCGGTCTACCACCATCTACTCGGACCACAATCCCCTATGCTTCCTGCAGCAAGCCCAATTCAACAATCAACGACTTCTACGATGGGCTTTGTATCTGCAGAATTTCAACCTGGAGATCTTCTACATCAAGGGTTCTGACAACATCATAGCAGACGCCCTCTCCAGAGTCTATGAGGTAGAGGCAGCTACACCTACCACTCTACCATCTGAAAACGTAACTTCACCCATTAGAGCAGGCTTCAGGGGAGAGTTGTAACAATAATCTCTTTCATGAGAGATTGAGCCTGCTCCTCCCTACATAAAGTTACTTATACACATACAACAATAAGATGTTACCTTCAAGACACATCTACCTGTAGCACAAAACGTTTTGACCAGGAGGCAAACGTCCCCCCTTCTCCACACTCCCTCCATGCCGGCTCGCCACCGTCATCAACCAGCAAACTACCATTCCCAGTCTGCCTGCTTCTGATTGGTGACCCGCCGACTGCACACCTGCACCTCTGCACCTCAGCACCCTCTACTTAGTCAATGTCTGGGCTTGAACCAGTCATTGAAGTTAGAATATCTTGTGCTCTCAAGCTGTGAACAATTAACTGATGTACGCTCTGTCTATCAGGTGGATGTTTCTCAGCTAGCACTTTATTCTCAGCACCTGCTTATTTCATTTTGTCTTTATATTATTGAGTAACGTCATTCCTGTTCTTAATTTTTAAACAATATTTTTTTACTTGTTTGTTTGCACTGTACATAGCCAAGGAATTGTCTTTGTTTTTAATTTTCTTTCAATTTAATTAAAGTTTCATTATTCATACTATGTGTTTTGCGTGTCTTCCCTTACTTTACCACAGAACCCAGCCAAGCAGTCGATCTTTTTTTTCTTAAATGTGATAGGCATTGACACCAGCCATTAAGAGCACTGCCAAACATCTACACTCCTTCATTTTCCCGTCACTATATATATATATATATATATATATCTATATATATATATATATGTATATATATATATATATATATATATATATATATATATATATGTATATATATATATATATACATATATATATATATACATATATATACACGTATATATGTATATATATATATATATATATATATATATATATATATATATATATATATATATATATATATATATATATATATACATATATATATATACATATATATATACACATATATATATTCATATATATATACATATATGTATATACATATATGTATATACATATATGTATATACATATATGTATATATATATGTATATATATATGTATATATATATATATATATATATATATATATATATATATATATATATATATATATATATATATATTAGTATATTTTGGTAGCAGTCTTTCCTGTAGACATATATTATTAAATATGACCGAAAAAGTAAGATTAATAATTCTAACACGAATTTTCTCAATCTTTCGTACATTTCTTTTCACTGTTGGAGGTAAATCAAAAATCAATTCTCCAAAATTCATTTTTATTTCTAGTCTGACGCGACACGAGCGCGTTTCGTAAAACTTATTACATTTTCAAAGACTTTAGTTCACAAATACACAACTGAATAGAACTTACGCATCTCCGATTTTATATCTACATTTGAGTGAGGTGGAAGGGGTGATGTGGCATTAACACAAGACAGAACAAGATGTGGCATTAATAGGGTATTAATTTCATCAACACAAGACAGAACAAGAGTATTAATAGGGTATTAATTTCATCAACACAAGACAGAACACGAAACAATGGATATTGAATAGAAGTGTTTGTAGAAAGCCTATTGGTCCATATTTCTTGATGCTTCTATATTGGAGCGGAGTCTTGAGGTGGGTAGAATATGGTTGTGCAATAATTGGCTGTTGATTGCTGGTGTTGACTTCTTGATGTGTAGTGCCTCGCAAACGTCAAGCCGCCTGCTATCGCTGTATCTATCGATGATTTCTGTGTAACTACTCCAAGCTTGTACTAAAGAGGCACCCTTCTTGAGCCCGGATGGGCACATGTATAAGCAAGTAGATGGGGTCGCCATGGGTTCTCCCCTAGGCGTCCTGTTTGCAAACTTCTACATGGGTACCATTGAGCAAAAAGTCTTAGTCGACATGAACATGAAACCGGCCATATACTGCAGGTATGTTGACGACATTTTTACACAGGTACCTGATGTCAGACATCTGCAGGAGTTGAAGGAGGCATTTGAGCGGAGTTCCGTGCTGCGTTTCACTTACGAGATGGAATAGGATGGGAAGCTGCCCTTTCTAGATGTAACAGTCATGGAAAAGAGCGGAGGTTTCCACACTGCAGTCTACACTAAGGAAACGAACATAGGAATGTGCCTAAATGCCAAAAGCGACTGCCCAGATAGGTACAAGAGGAGTGTTGTTGTTATAAATATTGGCATGTGGGGCTTCTATGGGGAATCTGGTATTATTTAGGGGTAAGGGTAGTTAGAAGACAGAGTATCAAATATGGGAGAGCTAAAAGGCCCGGCCCCCAAAATAAACTATCCACAGTAATAATAACTTGCTACTAGACCATATATGTTTGTCTAAGGGTTGATCAATGCACTCCCACACCGGAAGAAGGGATACTCTGTAATTCATGTACTTATTTATTAACCCCTTAACAACCCCCCATATACACTCACACCAATAACAATAATAATAATAACTTTACCACACTATCTTACGTTAAAAGCCTTGGTCCACTTAGGCAGGATACAAGGTTTATACTAATAACAAGCTAGGGTAAAGTACTACTGGATAAGCACTGAAGCTGGATGCAGCTTAGGGTAGTGAGACCATGTGGTACCCTAATACAAAACACAGCACTTAGGGTTACCCAAAACACTGGCAACTACTACCCCCAGGTCTCACCAATCGTTACTACCAGAGTAGGTACACTTAGAAATCATACAATACTTAACTTAAGGGTACAGGAACTTAAGGTAAGGGAAATACGTAAGAGGAGAAGGGAGGAGAGTAGGGATGCAGCCACAGAGTAGGTCTCGTGCCCACGAACGCCAGCCAGAGAAGAACCTCCTAGCGACCAGCTAGGCCTCCCTCATGTCGTGGTGCCGGAAGGAGCCTAATTGATCGTGCAGCTAAGCACATTAAAGATCTTCCCCTATGCAACGTATTGTTACTTTACAAATGATTAGAAAGTATTAGTAAGCAAAGTTGGTGCCTATGTTATTATTTAATAATCAACCCTCCAGCTCAATCTTTAAATGCTCTTTGAGAAACAAGAATAGTCTTACGTCTGGCAGGGAAGATACAAACAATTGTTGCTCGTGATGCACTGAACTGTACTACCAGAAAGTTTAATAGCTCAATTTTGACCTCTGGTTTCCACTAGAGAACCCAGGGTCGTAACACTCGTCCCCCCTTCAGAGAAAAAAAAATGTGACTACTAGAATAGTAGTCATATTTTTTTGTAAGAGTATACAGAGAATAAAAAGAAAAACATGACAAAAACAAAAAAATCAATCAAAAACAATTTTTCTGCAAAAAAAATACAAAGGAGTTCTCTGAAAGAAAAAAAAAACACACAAAAACAATAAAAGAACAGGGAAGTAAATAAATTGGACACGGAATATTTAATGTCACAGGAGAACCTAAAAAAAATAACTAAATCATGACAGTTGGTAAATGGCTTCCTGTGGCCTAGATGAATGTTATTCCGGCAACCTGGACAAAGCGTCGGCCATCACGTTGAGTCGGCCCGGAAGGTGGGTAATGGAAAGATTGAAGTCCTGTAGGTACAATGCCCACCTGAGGATGCGTTTATTCTTATCCTTCATCTGAGTCAAGAAGACTAGTGGGTTATGGTCCGTGTACACTTCCACTATATTACCTGTGAGGTAAACTTCGAACTTTTTACATGTTAACACTAGCGCCAACGCCTCTTTTTCTACCACTGAATAATTGCGTTGCGCCTTGTCGAATTTCACAGAATAATAATATACTGGGTGTTCCACTTGATCATCCCCAGTTTGCAACAACACTGCACCAGCACCCGAGTCAGACGCGTCCACATGAATTTTCAACGGTCGATCGAACCTTGGACTAGCAAGCACTGGGGCGGAAGCTAAGATCAATTTCAAATTTTTAAATGCCTCTGCACAGTCTGATGACCACTTAAATTTAACGGCTTTCCGCAACAAGTCTGCGAGAGGAGTGGCAACACTGGAAAAGTTCTGACAAAAACGTCGATAGTACGCACACATACCGATAAATCTTTGAACGTCCTTTTTAGACTTTAATACTGGATACTCCAGAATGGCACTGATTTTATCTTGCCGAGGTAACACTTTTCCTTGGCCCACTTCATAACCGAGGTACGTCACTGTGCCTTGGCCAAAATGACACTTTTTAGCATTTAAGGTAAGATTTGCCCTTTTCAAGATTGCAAACAACTGGCGTAACCTAGCTATGTGGTCAGCCCAATTACTGTCAAAAAGCACGATATCATCTAAATACGCCCGACAATTTGGCACCTTAGCGAGCAGAGAGTTCATGAGTCTCTGGAACGTGGCAGGGGCATTACGCAAGCCGAATGGTAACACTTGATACTCAAAAACACCCTCGGGTGTCATGAACGCAGTTAGTTGTTTAGCACGTTCAGTGAGTGGGATTTGATAATACCCCCTCGAGAGGTCGAATTTCGAGACGTACTTGGCATTTCCCAGCTCGTCGATGCAGTCCTCGAGGAGGGGCAGCGGATAGACATCCACAATGGTCACCTTGTTGAGCTGCCGATAGTCGGTGCATAATCGCCAGGAGCCGTCTGGTTTGGGGACCAAAAGGCAGGGCGAGCACCAAGAGCCCTGGCTCGGCCGGATGAGGCCGTGCTGGAGCAAGAAGTCGACCTCCTTCCGTACGATGGCCTTCTTTTCTGGACTCATCCGATAGGGTTGAAGGCGAATGGGAGTGTAGTCCGTCAACTCGACATCATGGCAAATGGCATCAGTCTGGGTCGGGACCTTCCCGAACAGACTGGAGAATTCATCAACCAACGACTGCACCTCTTCACGTTGGGCCCTCTGCAAATGGGACAGTCCCTCCTCCACAGCATTCACAGAACTAGAAATATTGAAAATGAGATTAGTTGGGTCCCCAGAACAATCATCCCCTCTCTCACTGGAAATGGAAACATTGGTTAGTGCAATGGGCCTGGGGCCCTGGAACTTCTTCAGTCGATTTACATGTATGAGCATTACCTGGTTACGTTTGTCAGAGTGCCTCACTTTGTACGTGAGGTCCCCAGTCTTTTCTGTCACAATGTAGGGGCCTTCGTACTTGTGGGACATAGTGTTCCCTAGTCGAGGCTTTAATACCAGGACAGGGTCGCCAGGCTGAAATACCCGTAACTTAGATTTAGCATCGTTACGTTCTTTCATCTTTTCTTGGGCCTTGCCAAGATACTTTAATGCAGCCGCCTTGCAGTCCTTGAGTCTCTGGTGGTGTTGCGCAAAGAAAGCCGAACCTTCGGTTAACGTTACGTTCCCTAACAGATTCTCCTGTAACATTTGCAAGGGTCCACGAACTTTATGGCCAAAGACTAACTCAAAAGGAGAACAACCCAGTGAACTTTGTAATCCCTCTCTAGCCGCAAACAAAACATACGGTAAATTCTCATCCCAGAAGGTGTGGGAACTCTCGCACGATGTCTTCAACATCTGCTTCAGAGTTAGATGGAAACGTTCAATTATCCCCTGACTCTGTGGATGGTATGGGCTGGAAACCTTATGAGTTATTCCATGTTCCTTACAAAATTGCTCAAAAATATCGGACTTAAAATTAGTACCATTGTCAGTTTGCACGACCCGAGGCAGTCCAAAAGTGGAAAAAAATTGCAACATACGAGCAACAACAGTTTTTGCTCGGATGTTCCTTACAGCAAAAGCCTCTGGGTAACGAGTAGTGATACACATCATCATGATTAGGTAAATATTACCAGACTTAGTTCTAGGTAATGGTCCAACACAGTCCATTACCACATGAGAAAATGGTTCCTCTGGCACGACAATAGGCCTTAGAGGAGCTTTAGGTGGAGTCTGGTTTGGTTTCCCAACCAGTTGACAAACAATACACGCATTACAAAATTTTGCCACATCGCTTTTCAGCTTGGGCCAGAAAAAATACTTTAAAATTTTGTGATACGTAATATTAATACCTTGATGTCCCCCCATAGGATCATCATGAGCAGTTGCCAAAACTCTTTCTCTATAGCAGGTCGGCAACATAACCTGGTGGACTACCTCCCACTCATTTGACAGGGGAGCACTCTGTGGTCTCCATTTTCTCATCAAAATCCGATCATTGTTGTAGTACCCAGTTGCTGCGTCTACAATTTCCTCCATAGAGACGGCTGTCTCATGACAATCTGCAAGAGTGGGGTCAGCTGTCTGTAACTCACTCAAGGAGGCATCTAGGCCTTGGTCAGATGCCATTGGCCGAGGCTCAACAGTGTTCTCCTCCACCTCCCCACTACTCTCGGTAGATGGCGGTGGCAGGCTCTCCACAATGTCCTCGGCCACGTCATCGAGTCGGGCCATGAATGTGTCCGCGGGGTCCACTTGGTTTTCACCACTTGGAAAGCTCCTCGTGACCTCGGGATTTACCACCTTGGCAAGCACAGGGCTGCCCTTACATTTAAGTCCCATAGACCTGGTCACCGCGCACGCAGGGTACACAACATTATCCTCTGCAGCGGGTGGATCCAGGCAAACCTTAGGGGTAGGCAACATAATAGGCAGTCTGGAGTCCCCTACCTTACCCCCTGCTAAATCATTAACAACTATTACATCAACATTAGGGAAAAGTAGGTATGAAGTGACTCCGACTGTACAAACACCATTGTGGAAATCAGATTCCAGGGTAACCTTATGGAGGGGTACTGCTCGAGTATCACTAGTGACACCCTCGACCAGTACCACCTCTCCAGTGTCGAGAGTGTTGGCACCTTGCAACGCACTCTCTAAAATTAAAGTCTGGATGGCACCGGTGTCTCGGAAGATCACCACGTCCTTCCAGGAAGAACCCTCAGAGAAAAGTAGTCTCCCTTTCGATAAGAATGGGGTAAGCAAGTCCAACCACTGTGGGTTGGAGGTCTTACTCCCTAACCCTTCCGAAGGCCTCAAGCCCTGTGTCACAACTAGAGCATTGGGTCTTTTTTCCGGGTACAGTTGCCAACAACGGCTAATAGTGTGGTTTGGACGATTACAGTGACCACAAAAACGTCGGGGAGAAGAGACATTACTAACAGAATTACCCTTCGGTTCACCCTTAGGTGCCGTGGGGCTAGACACTTTAACAGGGTTAGTTATGTCTGAAACAGAAGGTGCATTAGGTAAAGGGTTAGAATGAGCTGGTCTGGACTGGCTGTGGGTATAAGTTTTGCTACTCTGTGGGGTATAATTATTTTTATTGGGCCTTTTGCCCGCCAATTGGTAGTTTTCTGCCAACTTGGCCAAATCCCCTATTTTAGAATTTAACTCTATCCTTCCTATAATGTACTGTGAAACATTCTCTGGCATAATATCTATAAAATGCTCCATTAAAACTAAGTTCCTGAGAGCCTCGTATGTTTCGGCTTTCGCCGAGCGAATCCATCTATCAAACAATCTAATTTGATCACTAACAAATTCAGTGAGCGGTTGGTTGTGAGTAGGCCTAAGGTTGCGATAAACTTGGCGGTGAGCTTCAGGAGTAATTTCATATGCCCGCAAAATACATTCCCTGACTTTATCATATTCAAAACACTCGTCGTCAGGCATGTTTATAAAAATATCTTGTGCTTTACCCCTAAGTCTTCCCTGTAGGATTTTCACCCACTCTTCCTTTGGCCAGTTCATGGACATGGCCAATCTCTGAAAATGGTTGAAAAACCTTTCAGGGTCTGACTCAGAAAATTCAGGCAAATTATGCTTTTTCTCATAATGCCTGGGGTTTGAATCCCCGGCAGGTGGAGGTCCAGTGGCATTCGCTCTAATTCTAGCCTCCTCGGTTTTGAGTCTTTGCTCCTCTAATTTTATTCTTGCTAACTCTAGAGCTAATTCTCTATCCTTATGAGCTGCACTCTCTGCTTGGCTAGGCTGGCATAAAGGTGTATCACTTGCCAATAGCTCTTCATCAATACAATGTTGTAATATTTCATTCACCAAAGTCCACTTTTTATCCGCGTCATTTAATTCTAGGCCAAATTCTTTGCCTAACAATACTAAATTAGACTTGGTAAGTTTCTTTATCTCTACGACTGAAGGCTCCATTGCCAGTCTCTGCATTTCAGATGACATCACTAATAATTTTAGCTCCCAGCCAAAGAAAAAATTAAAAAATAAAAATTGGAAAAAAAAAACAAAAATTTGCACGGCCCCTAACACAAGGCCACACTAACCATAATCGTGAAGGGATCCAGCTGGGTGTCCAGTCAGTGCAAGAATGTCCTTTGCTAGATGAGCTGGACCCTAGGCTAGCACACAACCGTTCTGCGGAAAACAAAAAATTTTAGTTTTGGTACTCAAGAATCTAATTTTTTACCCTTATAATGTTCCTCCCGGACTGGCCAACCACTTGTTATAAATAATGGCGTGTGGGGCTTCTATGGGGAATCTGGTATTATTAAGGGGTAAGGGTAGTTAGAAGACAGAGTATCAAATATGGGAGAGCTAAAAGGCCCGGCCCCCAAAATAAACTATCCACAGTAATAATAACTTGCTACTAGACCATATATGTTAGTCTAAGGGTTGATCAATGCACTCCCACACCGGAAGAAGGGATACTCTGTAATTCATGTACTTATTTATTAACCCCTTAACAACCCCCCCATATACACTCACACCAATAACAATAATAATAATAACTTTACCACACTATCTTACGTTAAAAGCCTTGGTCCACTTAGGCAGGATACAAGGTTAACACTAATAACAAGCTAGGGTAAAGTACTACTGGATAAGCACTGAAGCTGGATGCAGCTTAGGGTAGTGAGACCATGTGGTACCCTAATACAAAACACAACACTTAGGGTTACCCAAAACACTGGCAACTACTACCCCCACGTCTCACCAATCGTTACTACCAGAGTAGGTACACTTAGAAATCATACAATACTTAACTTAAGGGTACAGGAACTTAAGGTAAGGGAAATACGTAAGAGGTGAAGGGAGGAGAGTAGGGATGCAGCCACAGAGTAGGTCTCGTGCCCACGAACGCCAGCCAGAGAAGAACCTCCTAGCGACCAGCTAGGCCTCCCTCATGTCGAGGTGCCGGAAGGAGCCTAATTGATCGTGCAGCTAAGCACATTAAAGATCTTCCCCTATGCAACGTATTGTTACTTTACAAATTATTAGAAAGTATTAGTAAGCAAAGTTGGTGCCTATGTTATTATTTAATAATCAACCCTCCAGCTCAGTCTTTAAATGCTCTTTGAGAAACAAGAATAGTCTTACATCTGGCAGGGAAGATACAAACAATTGTCGCTCGTGATGCACTGAACTGTACTACCAGAAAGTTTAATAGCTCAATTTTGACCTCTGGTTTCCACTGGAGAACCCAGGGTCGTAACAGTTGTTAACGCATATGTCGACCGTGCTCTCAGCCACAGCTCAGAATGGAAGCAAGTCGACGAAGAACTCTGTAGGGTAAGGCAGGTCCTAGTCAACAACGGCTTCTCCAATGGTTTCATCGAAGACATCATAAGAAGGAAAGTGAAACGCCATGCAACCTCTGAAGAGACAACCAACACAACACCTATACCCCCTATTAGACTATTTTACAGGAACTTCTTTTCCACAGCTCATAAAACGGAGGAAAGGGTCCTGAAAGAT
The DNA here is from genome assembly GCF_040958095.1 of Procambarus clarkii. Classification (NCBI taxonomy): domain Eukaryota; kingdom Metazoa; phylum Arthropoda; class Malacostraca; order Decapoda; family Cambaridae; genus Procambarus; species Procambarus clarkii. Next base: position 45,116,539 of record NC_091172.1, on the reverse strand, counting down.
ATTGTTAATAGAAACGTTATCCCTACAGACAAAAATCAGAGGATACAACTGACGATTTACTATAAAACCAGAAAAACGGCCAGCCTACTCATGAGAAACTCTCCAGACACAAAACAGAACGCTTTAAAAGAGACTAACGTCGTCTATGCCTTCAAATGCCCTCTTGGGGACTGTAAGCTTCAAAAAAACCAGTATATAGGCAAGACAACAACATCTCTTTCTAGGCGTTTAACGATGCATAAGCAACAGGGCTCCATTAAGGAACATATAATCTCTTCCCACAACCAAACCATCGCCAGAGAAATCCTAGTAAACAACACAGAAATCATCGATAGATACAGCGATAGCAGGCGGCTTGACGTTTACGAGGCATTACACATCAAGAAGTCAACACCAGCAATCAACAGCCAATTAATGCACAACTATTTCTACCCACCTCAAGACTCCGCTCCAATATAGAAGCATCAAGAAATATGGACCAATAGGCTTTCTACAATCACTTCTATTCAATACCCATTGTTTCATGTTCTAGCTTGTGTTGATGAAATTAATACCTTATTAAATACCACCTCACCCCATCCACCTCACTCAAATGTAGATATAAACAAAATCAGAGATGTGTAAGTTCTATTCAGTTGTGTATGTGTTAACTAAAGTCTTTGAAAATGTAATAAGTTTTACGAAACGCGCTCAAGTGTTGCGTCAGACTAGAAAAAAATGAATTTTGGAGAATTGATTTTTGAATTACCACCAACAGTGAAAAGAAATGTACGAAAGATTGAGAAAATTCGTGTTAGAATTATTAATCTTACTTTTTCGCTTATATTTAATAATATATATATATATATATATATATATATATATATATATATATATATATATATATATATATATATATATATATATATATATATATATATATATATATATATATATATATATATATATATATATATTATATATATATATATATATAGTAAGGACAAGACAAGAACATATCGATGCCAACACAGAAGACAATGTCCAACATAACAGGCCAATTACACTGGATTAATCTGTGTTTAGATAGGAGATGCCTCGTATGGGCCAATAAGCCTTCTGCAGCCCCTATGTTTATCCCTTATGTATCCCCCCATGTTTTTCACCTTCATTGTATTATCACCTGACCTAATGCGGGTATAAAATCAACTAGTATTGTAAGATTGTTCACTTGAGAATGAACCATGGAGGTTCGAAACGTCGTGCAAATTATACAAATAAGTGTAATACACTCTATAGTAAATCACTTCTTTTCTTCACCTTAAAAGTACGAAAATGAGTTTTGGAGAACTCCTATTCCAATTAAGCCCTGATGCTAAGAAAATAGTTAGAGGGATAGAAGCCCTAAACCAGAAAATAATAAATACAGAATATGCGGTCATATTCAATGAAACATGTTTGAAAGAAAACCTGCTGCCAGTATACACCAATATATATATATATATATATATATATATATATATATATATATATATATATATATATATATATATATATATATATATATATATATATATATATATATATATATATATATATATATATATATATATATATTTTATTAAATATGACCGAAAAAGTAAGAATAATAATTCTAACACGAATTTTCTCAATATTTCTTATGTTTCTTTTCACTGTCGATGGTAATTGAAAAATCAGTTCTCCAAAATTCCTTTTTATTTCTAGTCTGATGCGACACTTGAATGCGTTTCGTAATAACTTATTACATTTTCAAAGACTTTAGGTTACACACACACAACTATAACCTGCAAACACTAAACAGATTTCTTACTATTCTATAATTCAAACGGCTTTTCATTTTATATACCTGTATTTGGGTGAGTTGATATGTTACAACATTTTTGGATGAGGTGAAGTAAGTAATTATCAAAAGAAGGCACCAAACCGAGAAGGCTATGTAGCACCATCAAATGTACAGAATAATCAGAGGGCGCTAAATATCACCAAGTATGCCAATACGGGAACAAAAACGCATAAGGCGAACGATATCAAAAGTATCCGAGTCGCCAAGAATTCTTTTGAGGGACAGGTGACCGCGAGGGGCGGTCGGAAAGCAAGACACACGCTCGTCCTGGAAGTCAGGACATTCAAGAAGGACATGCACGACCGTAAGAGGGACAATGCAACTAGGACAATAAGGAGCAAAGCGGCGCTCCATCAAGTGACCATGTGTTAAGCGAGTATGGCCAATACACAACCTCGCCAGAGCCGTTTCCCAACGCCGGTTACGGTGGTAGGAAAACGGCCACGAGGAAACACATTTAAGAGTACGTAGTTTGTTACCAGTAACAGAAGACCAAGAAGCCTGCCAACGGGTAAGGACGGAGGAATGGATAACCGGGTAAAAGTCGGAATATGGAATACCTTTACGAGTGATGGGACAAGAGCGGACAGCTTCCTTGGCGGCAGCATCCGCACGCTCATTTAAAGACACACCAATATGGCTGGGAACCCAGCAAAACTCAACCGACTTAAATTTACCGTGAACAAGAAACAGCCAATGCTGGATCTCGACAACTACTAGATGAACCGGATTAAAGGACCCGAGAGCCATGAGGGCACTACAAGAGTCAACAACAACTACAAAGGAAGACTGACAACGAGAAAGCAGGAGACGAAGAGCATAGAGAATAGCATAAAGCTCTGCTGTAAAGATGCTAGTCTCCGGAGGTAAGCGACACATATAAGTGCGATCAGGAAAAACAACAGAGTAGCCAACACCATCCGCAGACTTAGACCCATCGGTGAAGACAGAAACGGAGCGGGAGTGAGAAGAAAAGTGCTCGAGGAAAAGGCGTTTTAGAACCGTAGGAGGGGTAAAAGCTTTAGTGATACGGGTCAAGGATGTACAAAACCGCGGAAGAGGGACTCTCCATGGAGGCAAAGAAGGAACAACACGAGGAGAAACATCAGAAATACGAACGGAAAGAGAATCCTGTAGGCGAGATAACCGGACAGAAAGAGGGAGGTGGTGAAGAGGAACGGGAACGGCAGGAGGGGTAAAAGTTAAAGCACGACAGAGGCGAAAGGAAGGATGTTGCAAGGACCGCACAAGACAGCGAAGACAGTAGCGATCATGGCGGTCCTGGAGAGACAGGAAGCCAGTGTCATCATACAAGCTAAGGATGGAAGTCGAACGAAAGGCACCAGAACTGAGGCGCAACCCAGTATGGTGCAAAGCATCAAGACGGCGAAGAGTAGAAGGAGAAGCAGACGAGTAAGCAGGGCAACCATAATCGACAGGATAAATAGGATAATCGACAGGATAATAGACAGGACGATAGAGGAATGTAAAGCAAGGAGAGTGCGCCTATCTGCCCCCCAAGAAGTATGGGACAAGACCCGAAGGAGGGTAAGGGCCTTAGAGCACTCAACACGGAGGTAAGAGATATGGGGAGACCAAGACAAACGAGTGTCAAGGAATAACTCCAAAAGCTTCGCGGAATCTTTGTATTCAAGGGGATGCCCATAAAGTGAAAAAGAGGGACGAAGAACGACCCGTTTCCGCGTAAAAGTCATGGCACACGTCTTAGAAGTAGAGAACTTGAAGCCATGATCGGTGGCCCATGAGGACATGGCATCAATCCCAAGTTGAAGCCGGCACTGAAGGAGAGGCGAATCATCACCCTGACAGCAAAGGGTAAGATCATCGACATAGAGAGCGGAGAAGACACCAGAAGGAAGAGAGGAAAGAAGACCATTGAGGGCAACCAGAAAAAGAGTAGTGCTCAGAACACTACCCTGGGGCACACCTTCGTATTGGTGAAAAGAGGCAGAGAGAGCGGTACCAAGGCTCACCCGAAAGGAACGACGAGAGAGGAAGCTGCAGAGAAAGAGAGGGAGATGACCACGAAGGCCAAAAGAATGAAGTTGAGATAGAATATGATATCGCCAAGTGGTGTCGTACGCCTTTTCCAGGTCAAAAAGGACGGCAACAACGGAGGTCTTCGCAGCAAAAGTAGTACGAATATAGACCTCCAAGTTCACCAGGACATCTGTCGTGCTGCGGCACTTGCGGAAACCAAATTGAGAAGGGGAGAGGAGGTGATGGTGTTCCAGGAACCACATCAGACGAACGTTAACCATACGTTCAAAGAGTTTGCAGACACAACTTGTGAGAGCAATAGGGCGAAAGTCCTTAGGGGAAGTACCCAGAGACCCCGGTTTGCAAACAGGGAGGACAACGGCATCGAACCAGTCCTCAGGGACTGACGACGACTCCCAGATCCGATTATACAGACTCAGTAAATACTGAGACGTGCACGGAGGGAGATGGCGAAGCATCTCATAATGAATACCATCGGAGCCCGCCGCCGTAGAACCGCAGAGGGCCAGGGCAGAACGAAGTTCAGAGAGAGAGAAGGAATCATTATAGGGAAGCTGAAGATGAGTGCAGAAATCTAAAGGACAAGACTCAAGGACAGGTTTACGAAGAAGGAAAGATTGGGAAGATGAAGACCAGAGCTAACAGAAGAAAAGTGGGAACCCAGTTCAGAAGCGACCTGCAACGGGTCCGCCACAAGAGTATCATGGAGGTGAAGGAATGGTGAAACATCGGGAATGAATTTACCTGCTATCTTGCGGACACGCTTCCAGATCTGGGTCAGAGGGGTTTCGGACGTAATTGTTGAGACATAAGATGCCCAACATTCACGTTTAGACGTACGGATGGCCCTACGGGCCACCGCACTCGCTTTCCGAAAGAAAAGAAAAGAATCGGTCGTCTGCCTACGGCGGTGCCTCTTCCAGGCTGCACGCTTACAGCAGACAGCCCGAGCACAGTCCGCATTCCACCAGGGAACGCACTTCCGTGGACCCCGAGAGGAAGAGCGAGGAATAGAGCAGAGGGCAGCGTTGAAGACAGTGTCATGAAAAAGGAGTAGAGCGCGAGAGAGAGGCAGAAGGGAGAGGTCAGAGAGAGCAGCACTGAGGGTAAATAGGGTCCAGTCCGCCTTAGCAAACTGCCACCTAGGGAAAGAGAGGGAAGGGCGAAAAGAGAAAAAGGAAACAAGGATGGGGAAATGATCACTTCCATGGTGGTCATCAAGAACCTACCACGTGAAATCTAAGTAAAGAGACGAAGAGCAGAGAGAAAGATCAAGACAAGAAAGGGTGCGAGTCCGAGAGTCCAAATGAGTGGGCTCACCAGAATTCAGGAGAAACAGGGAAGAAGAGAGGAGAAACGGCCCAAGAAGGCGACCCCGGGTATTCGTCAGAACATCACCCCAAAGAGAATGACGACAATTAAAGTCACCCAGCAGGAGCACAGGCTCCGGCACGGAGTCTAGGAGGTGTTTGAAATCAGGAAGAGAGAGCGGGACACTCGGGGGGAGGTAAATGGAACAAACTGTGTACCATTTCCCCACAAAGATACGAGCAGCAGAACAATGGAGAGGCGAAGGGAAAAGTAAAGGAACAAAGGGAACATCAGCACGAATCAAGAGAGCAGAAGAATTAGAAGCTCCAGGGGGGGGGGGAGAGAGAAAGGAATAGCCACGAAAACGACCAGGACGAGCACCAAGCATCGGCTCCTGGAGACAGACACAAAGGGGCGAAAACCGCGAAATCAGAAGTTGGAGTTCGAGGAAATTGGTGTAATAACCTCGAACGTTCCATTGAAGAATGGACAACGACGAGAAGAGAAAGGACAAAAACAGAGAACAAGGAAGAAACAAAGGCGAACGAGCAACAGAGCACGTTAAAGAATATCAGGGTCAGCAAAGTCAGGGTTAGGGGGCATGGGTAAACTGAGCAAAGACGGAGGGAAGGAAATGGGAGAACAGATCAGAGGCGGGCGGGCGGGGTCCGGAGGAGGAGGAGGAGGAGGAGAAAGAGGAGACAACGGAGAGGAGCAGTCAAGGACAGCAGCAGGAAGAGGGGGAGTAGAAAGAGGGGAGCGCACCCCAGCAAGAGCAGCAACCGAAAGGGAAGCAGGGGCCAAAGAAACCTCCATAGCAGGAACAGGGGGCGCCATCACTGAAACGGGAGGGGAAGGAGCAACAGAGCCAGAAGTAGGAGCTGAGGAAGAAAGCGAAGCCTTCTTACCCGCCGGGAAGGAGGAAGGAGAGGAGCCAGGCTTACGCTTCCGACTTAAAGAGACTGGTGTCCCAGCAACTACGTACCGGGCAACGGATTCCAGTGTCTCAACAGAAGAAGCTGAACGAGAGCACACACGACGGCCGTTAGGAGAGCGACGGACATCTGCCTGCACCGACAGGCGGCGGGGAGAGCCGATAGATAGAGGAAGAGGATGGGAAGGAGGATCGGAGGGGGACGAGGAAGAAGACACAGGAGACATGACAGACCGGGTAGAAAGAAGGGGAACCCCAGACAGAGGACCAGGAGGGGGACCCCTCGGGACAGAACACAAAGGGACAGAGGAGGGGGCAGTGGGCGTATCAGGGTCCAAGGCCCGGAAACGGTTGTGAGTCTGAGGAAGGGGGGACGGACGAGGAGAGGAAGAGCGCAACACGCGAGCATAAGAGATGTTAGTATAAGGCGGGAGCCGACGAACCTGGCGCCTCACCTCAGGAAAAGATAAACGCTCCCGGTGCTTCAGGTTGAGGACGGCCGCCTCAAGCTTGTAATGGCCACATGCACAGGAGAAGGTAGGATGGGCCTCACCGCAGTTGAGGCAGCGAGCTTGGGGAGAAGTGCACTCCGACTTAGAGTGACCTTCACCCCCACACAAAGGACAGAGAGAGACAGTTCCAGAGCAGCGGAGGGCACCATGCCCAAACCTCCAGCACTTGTTACAAAGTCGAGGAGAAGGAATATACTCCTGGACAGAGCACCTAGCACCAGCAAGAATGACAGAGGATGGAAGGGTCCTACCATCAAAGGTGATCTTCACAACGCGAAGGGGTTGACGGCGACGACCACGAGGGGGACGAGTAAACGAGTCAACCTGGAGGACAGAATGGCCTTGGGCATCACGGATATGCCGAATATCATCGTGGCAATCCTGCAGATTCCGAACACCGGTTGCAACATGGGGTGGGAGGAGAATAGTGCCAACACTGGCATTCATCTGAACGTTCTTGGAAACCCGAACAGGGATCTCGCCAAGGCAAGACAAGGCAGCCAAGCGGGAAGCTGCATCCTGAGAAGGAGCAGCAACGACCCCACTCAACCCCAACCCTTTCAACCCCACTCGTCTCGTACCGAGACGAGTGGGGTTGAAAGTAACAGACGCATCCACGGAATCTACAAGATGCCGATGGAGGGAGAAATCGTCAGGGGGCGCAGAATCGAGAGGGAGGAGATCAAAATATTTGGCCCATGAAGCAGGACCAAACAAGGCCTGATATGCATCAGCACGGGAAGGAATCGAGCGAGTGTGGCTGGGGCGCGATCGGCGTTGAGAACCCCTTGAGAGAGAGGGGTCAAAAGGCGCAGTAGTCACAACGAGAGACTTAGCCGCACCAGGGGACGAAGTGGTCACCACCGGGGGCTGGAGGCTCGACCCAACCACAGAGGAGGGAGGGGAGCTGGGGGAAGAAGTCAGGACGGTCAAAGGAGGAGCAAGGTCGGGGCCCAACGCAGCGGGAGCTACAGAGCCTGGTCTTCCAATACAGGCCGATCGGGGGCTTGGTCGCCCACCCCACAAGCCTGAGAGGGTACAACGGAAACATTCAACGACATAGAAACGAAGAAAGAAATTTATCCACGAATGTGCCCCCATACCCACCATGGAGCCACAATTAGAGGCAGGACACCCAACAGGAAGCTATCGCCGATCATGCCGGGGCCCCCTAGGGGTGCGTCGTGAGTATACACCCCACAAACGCCACCTTAAGAACCGTCAGTCCGTCGAGATCGGGTTCAGCGACGAAAGGGAGATTGACAATAAAAGGTTCCCCTCGCTCGAGACGTTGGGTAATACAGTTCTACGGGTGCAAGAGTATGCCTCCTCAAGCACCCGGGCGTCAAAATAGAAGAAGTCCAAAGAAATAATCCAAAACAAGCAAAAGGTCGGCAGGAAACGACAAGCAGATAGGAGAAGAGGGGGGAGAAAAACGAAACATAAGGAAAAGGAAAAGCGATCCGGCACAATTAGAGAAGACAGCAGCAGGAGTGCAAGTGTAACACCCGTGACCTCCCCCCCCCCCCCTCCTTAAGAGTTCACACCCAGGGAAGCCTTCTCCAAGAGGTCAGCCCAGATGACCTCCAGTTTATCTTGTTTATTGATTAAAAATTCCTGGGTTAGTCTTAGTCAGCATAGTTTCAAGTATGTAATATTTCATGCAAGGGAATTAGACTCTAGATTCTTATGTTTAAACATCCTTGGATCTCCCCCTTTTGGCCAGGTCAGAGGTCAGCCACACACGTAATTAATAACTCCTCTCTTGAAGAGTGTATGGTAAATGTCAAACAAGCTTATTGAAATATTTCTTGAGTGTTTGTACATTCTTGGTGGGTAGCAACAGCAGATCTCCCCCCTCCCCCCTGTGGGGGTTGTATATAGAGGTCCTCTAGGGACTTAGTAGACAGAGTGCGGGACACCGGGGTCCAGAGAGGGCTGTGAAGATCATCTCAGCCAGGGAGAGACAGATATCTTAAGGTAATGTGTGTGATCTCTGAGGTTTTGTTCCATGTCCAAATTTCTTAAGTTTTTGCCCGTGTTAGAGTAGGATTTATAAGTGGTGATTGACATAATTTTGGTCTCAATAAACTCGTTAAATTTCCCGTCTGTGTCAATTGTTGAATCCTCTTAGCCTTTTGGATATAGTGGCTTACAACCGTTTTCATAATTAATGACAGTCATAGAAAGTACTCTCCAAATCAAGCAATGCTTCTTGCCTCGTTGCTTGATATAGTTTCAATGGTCAAAGGCAGATGGTGGCAGCGTATTTTATCCTTGTGTTAGCATTTCCTTATTGGCAGTGTACCTTTGGTTCCGGTGTAACCATCATATGTCAGCTCACAACAGTGTTATCAAGTGCAACCGATGAGGAAGTGTTACTCAGGATAAGTAGTGTTCCATTATAGTGGTGTTCCATTATTGTGGTGCATTTTAGAGTGGTGTTACAATTGGGTGGTGTTACACAAGGCCAGAAAAGGACAGAGGACTGCCCCGCGGAGCATCACACTCCGGCAGCCGTCCACCAAGCCCCCTCACGACGTCAACGGGCCGGATGGGGAGGGGGTGGATGAGGTGAAAACAAACTTTCAACACAAGACAGAACACGAAACAATGGGTATAATATTGGGTAAGTTAAAGGGAAGAATGGAAGTAACTGCAAAGGGCCTATTGGCCCGAATTTCTTGATGCTTCTATATTGGTGCGGAGTCTTGAAGTGGGTAGAATATAGTTGTGCATTATCTGGCTGTTGATTGCTGAGGTTGACTTCTTGATGTGTAGTGCCTCGCAGATATCAAGCTGCCCGCTATCGCTGTAGCTATTGATGATTTCGGTGTTTTTTGTTAAGACTTCTCTGGTGATGGTTTGGTTGTGGGAAGAGATTATGTGTTCCTTAATGGAGCCCTGTTGCTTATGCATCATTAATCGCCTGGAAAGAGATGTTGTTGTCTTGCCTATACACTGAGTTCTTTGAGGCTTACAGTCCCCAAGTGAGCATTTGAAGGCATAGACGACATTGGTCTCTTTCAAAGCGTTCTGCTTTGTGTCTGGAGAGTTTCTCATGAGTAGGTTGGCAGTTTTCTTGGTTTTATAGTAAATCGTCAATTGTATCTTCTGATTTTTGTCTGTCTCAGGGAGGAGGAGGGGGAGGAAGACTGTCTCAGGGAAGAGACAGTCCTGAGGACAGACCAAGTGACAGTCCAGCCGTCCTGGTGGACTCTGCCCAGCGATCCGTCCTCGGGAGAGTTGTATATCCCATCGTGAAGTGCGAGGTCAGGGTGGAGGCACGCCTCCTACAGGCTGCCAGAGTGGTTGTTCGTCCTCCCTGGCTGTTATTACAGCCACTCCGCCTCCATCACCCCAGGGGTGTTTTGCGTCAGACATGACGTAACCCCTACAACCCCATCTGGCTCTGAACACCCAACCGCCCATATACACCACATAAATACCATAAAGCTGCATATTAGACAATGGATCGCCCATTTGAGCTTCTCTGCCATGGATGACAAACACAGACCAGCGTGTGTTTTAGGTTAGCTGGCCTGTATAGTTCAGGCCAGCTAATAATTATTAAATATTTACAATTATTATTATAATAATTATCATAATAATAATTGTTGTATTTAATAATTATCACTCTTCCTTCTACTTGGTCTTGAAGGAGGCCGGCCTCGGGTGAAAAGGGGCTGTGATGATCCTTGTCTGAAACCCGTAGGTGCGGGACTGGGACGTCCACCTCCCGAGGGTCGTGCGGCCCAGGCTCTCCTTCAGGAGGCTGGGGTCGTTCATACTCTTGATGAGGTGGTTCTTCTCCGGCCCCGACCACGGCGGTCTCCGGGGTTGGAGGTCTCTGTGCCCTTCTTCACCACCTTCGAGGTCAACCCCGGAACTCACAGTTCCTGCGACGGCGCTGGAACCAATCGTATTGGCGTATGCCTTTCCATTGGAGACTTTCAGCGCCGTGGAGAGGCGGGACCTGCTGCCTGGGTAACAGCTTCTCCCCGAATCAACCTACCCTAGCTTTGCGCCCTGGTGAGGCCACTCCAGACCGAAAACCAGAGCACAACTCCATAGTCTCCTGTGACTGATGGATGCTTCCTACTACTACTACTATATATATATATGTTGTACCTAGTAGCCAGAATGCAGTTCTTGGCCTAGTATGCAAGGTCTGATTTGCCTAATAAGCCAAGTTTTCCAGAATTTCAATATTTTTCTCGTTCTTTTCTTAAGAAATGATAAAGCTATTCATTTCATTATGTATGAGCTATTTTTTTTTAAATTTGAGTTAAAACGTTCGTAGATATATGACCCAACCTAACCATCCCTACCTAACCTAACCTAACCTACTATACAAGGCCCAATTTGACTAGTAAGCCAAGTTTTCCTGAATTTATTTACTTTTTAAATTTGTTTCTTATGAAATGATATAAGCTATCCATTTAAATGTGTATGAGTTAATCTTTTTAAATTTGAGTTAAAATTCTATCCTAACCTATCTTAACTTAACCTAAACTAACTTAATTAAGTCAATAATTTATGTTCTAAATATATATTGCGTTGGAATAAATAAGTAAATGATAAATAAAAATTTATGAAAATTCAATTTATCAATGCAATCAGAAACATTGAAATGGAATTGTAACCTATTTAGTACAGGATGTGTGTTGCTCCTACATGCAACAGATGGTGCTGTTTTTCAAGAAACACATAGTTTTACCTGTCACAGGCGTGGCATCTATACTTATACTTATAAAATGAACGGTATGGTAAACAACACAGCTCAATTCCAACACAATGTCACACAAAATAATACAATAAAAATAAAATAAATCGAAATCTATGAAAATAAAATTTATCAATGCAATCGGAAACATTGAAATGGAATTCTTGACATATTTAGTATAGCATGTATATTGCTATTATGTGCAACAGATGGCGCTGTTTTTCAAAAATACATGTTTTTACCTGTCACAGGGGTGGTATCTATACAGTAGGTATATAAAAAGATGCGCCTACTCAAATGCAACGTTGTGTCAAAATTTCAAAGCAATCGATGAAGAACTTTTGGAGATTACAGCGTATGTTGTCCATACGTCCAACAGATGGCACAGTTTTTTTTAAAAAAGCATGTTCTTTCCTGTCATGGGTGAGGTATGTATATAGTAGATATATAAAAAGACGCGCCTATCCGAATGCAACGTTGTTTTTCAAAATTTCAAAGCAATCGGTAAAGACATTTCGAAGATTTCCCTCACGTGAAAAACAGGTGAAAAACACAGTTTTTCAGAAAAAGCACTTTTTTTATCGTCACAGATGTGACATCTATATAGTATGTATATAAAAACCTGCTCGGATACGAATGGAATGTTGTGATGAATTTACAGAATTGGTGAAGAACTTTCGGAGATTAGCGATTATGCACAAACGAACATTTCCATTTTTATTTATATAGATATATATGTAATTAATTTATCAACTACCTTTGACAGTGAAAAAGAACGTAAGAAATATTGAGAATATTCGCGTTAGAATTATTTATCTGTCTCGTCCAGGCCTCTCGTCTCGTCTCGTGCAGGAGAGGCACGGGCCTCTCATGCAGGCCCATCACCTCAACAACCTCCCTCAAAAGCCCACAAGCAATCCAGCTGGGATGGCCTCATTGTAGACTAAGTTGCTGCAGAGTGCCTGGGTGCTGCAACAACACAACATGACAGTGCTCGCCTCGCAGCAGTAGCGGCCCAACATGCAGGGGATTTCCTGTTAGCAACCCCAATGTCGGCAAATGGCATGTGTCTCGCACCACACGCCCTCCAAATTGCTGTGGCCCTCTGCTTTGCTGCCCCAATTCACACCATGTGAATTTGCGGCAAGGTGGTGGTTGACAGGTACGGTCACCATGTCCTACTTTGCCAAAGCACAAGGGGATGGCACTCGAGGCACAGTGAAGTTAACGACATCATCAAGACGAGCCTCACCACAGCTGGATGCCTAGCTGAAAGAGAGCCCCGTTACGTAACGCCTCATAACTCTGATGCTCTTATAGGTCGCCCAGATGGTATCACAATGAACCCCTGGAAGAATGGCAAGCAGTTGGTATGGGACTACACATGCGTATCAACCCTGGTTAACACCTACATTGACCTCAGTGTTGCACAACCAGGTGGCGCTGCCACCCACAGGGAAACAGCAAAATCCCGTAAGTACAGAGAACTGGATCACCACATCAGCTTTGTCCCCCTTGCTTCTGAGACACTCGGCGCCTGGGGTAAAAGTGCTACCAGTCTTTTGAAGGAACTGGGTTCTAGGCTCAGTGAAACAACAAGGGACCCTAGAGCTGCCAGCTTTCTTTTCCAGCACCTCAGCGTGGCGATACAGAGGGAAAATGCACACTGCATTGAAGGTTCCTGCCCGCCATCGGAGTAGCTAGAGGAATTCGACAATTTATGACAATCATCTCTGTACCCTTTATGTAACTCTCTTTTTGTAACAAAGTTGAAATAAAAAAAATATGTATGTGAATATACAAAAGAATGGGGGGTCGTAGGATAAGATAATATTAGTGTTCAGTGAGAATCCACAAGGTTTTCTCTGAATACTCCTTATTTTCTTCTCCGAGGCTATGGGTCCCCACATTTGCACCAGAGGTGGTACCGTATATATTATATATATATATATATATATATATATATATATATATATATATAATATATATATATATATATATATATATATATATATATATATTATATATATATATATATATATATATATATATATATATATATTTATATATATATATTTATATATATATATATTTATATATATATATATATATATTTATATATATATATTTATATATATATATTTATAACTGAAAACTCACACCCCAGAAGTGACTCGAACCCATACTCCCACAACTGGTATGTACAGGGACGCCTTAATCCGCTTGACCATCACGACCGGACAAAAGGAAGTGATAGCCGAGGCTATATGAACCACTTCCCCGCCGGCACTCGGATGGTAATCTTGGGCATAGCATTTTATCAAATCACCTCATTCTTTGGGGCACACGTGAGGAACACAAATGCAAACAAGCCTGAATGGTCCCCAGGACTATATACAACTGAAAACTCACACCCCAGAAGTGACTCGAACCCATACTCCCACAACTGGTATGTACAGGGACGCCTTAATCCGCTTGACCATCACGACCGGACAAAAGGAAGTGATAGCCGAGGCTATATGAACCACTTCCCCGCCGGCACTCAGATGGTAATCTTGGGCATAGCATTTTATCAAATCACCTCATTCTTTGGGGCACACGTGAGGAACACAAATGCAAACAAGCCTGAATGGTCCCCAGGACTATATACAACTGAAAACTCACACCCCAGAAGTGACTCGAACCCATACTCCCACAACTGGTATGTACAGGGACGCCTTAATCCGCTTGACCATCACGACCGGACGAAAGGAAGTGATAGCCGAGGCTATATGAACCACTTCCCCGCCGGCACTCGGATGGTAATCTTGGGCATAGCATTTTATCAAATCACCTCATTCTTTGGGGCACACGTGAGGAACACAAATGCAAACAAGCCTGAATGGTCCCCAGGACTATATTCAGGGACCATTCAGGCTTGTTTGCATTTGTGTTCCTCACGTGTGCCCCAAAGAATGAGGTGATTTGATAAAATGCTATGCCCAAGATTACCATCCGAGTGCCGGCGGGGAAGTGGTTCATATAGCCTCGGCTATCACTTCCTTTTGTCCGGTCGTGATGGTCAAGCGGATTAAGGCGTCCCTGTACATACCAGTTGTGGGAGTATGGGTTCGAGTCACCTCTGGGGTGTGAGTTTTCAGTTGTATATAGTCCTGGGGACCATTCAGGCTTGTTTGCATATATATTTATATATATATATATATTTATATATATATATTTATATATATATATTTATATATATATATATATATATATATATATATATATATATTTATATATATATATTTATATATATATATATATATATATATATATATATATATTTATATATTTATATATATATATATATTTATATATATATATATATATATATATATATATATATATATATATATATATATATATATATATATATATATATATATATATATATATATATATATATATATATATATATATATATATGGGGATCTAAACATTCCCTCTAATGCGTTATGCTTGGTTTCCTCCGAGGCTATGGGTCCCCCTTCTTCCAGCTAGAGGTGGTACTCCCTTCCATATTATATATATATATATATATATATATATATATATATATATATATATATATATATATATATATATATATATATATATATATATATATATTTATATATATATATATATATATATATATATATATATATATATATATATATATATAATATATATATAAAATAGTGGTACCACTTGTAATTGTCGGGACCCATAACCTCGAAGAAGAAAATAAAGATTATTCAGAGAAGACCTTGTGGGTTCCCGCTGAACAGTTTAATACTTTCTTCTCCTACCACTCCTCTTCTTTTTTATTTATTTTATTTTATTTTATGACATTACTACAGTTTACAGAGAACCAGCTCTTCAGAGGTGGGGTACGTGCCCAAGATACAGCACACATTTCTTCTCTATATCGCGACACTGATGAGTTGGAACAGGAAACTTGCCGCTCTTGAGTCTTTAGTTTTCCCAATGAGTGCCTTACCCACCTCCTTTAGGAGCTTAAGTGCATATATACCTCCAGGCGCCAAGGGTCTCAGAGCCTTTCGGCACGAACGTTTTACAACGTTCTAGGTCCCTGTA
Organism: Procambarus clarkii; assembly: GCF_040958095.1. Lineage (NCBI taxonomy): Eukaryota > Metazoa > Arthropoda > Malacostraca > Decapoda > Cambaridae > Procambarus > Procambarus clarkii. Next base: position 45,101,051 of record NC_091172.1, on the reverse strand, counting down.
CTTGTTGGTTTTCTGGGTCTCCCTGGAGGCGGCTGCCCCACCTCCCTCAGCTGTACTGTGAGGTAGATAGGTATTAGCCAATGTAGATGTACATGTGTAGTCCCATACGACCTGTTTACCTTCCTTACATGGCTGCAGGGTGATTCCATCTGGGCGTTTGTGACTGTTGTCTGGTGTCCTTTTATACGGGGCACCCAGCTGTAGCCAAACTTCTCTTGATGATACCATTGACTGCTTCATGTCTGGCAATCTTTCTCTGTGACTTACGAAAGAAGAGAACATAGCCGCTGTATTGGTCTGCCCGCGCATAGCGACAGATACACCAGTGTACGGTGAAGATAGAGGCGGCAAGGCGCAGGGCAACACCAATACTTAGGGCCCGATGGTCCAGGCGGGAGCCCAAGGCAGAATTAGAGACAGCCAACAGGAAGTCCGTGGCATGGGGAGCTTGCACAGCTAGAAGATGCGCTCTGTCCTTCCCAGAAGCTGCCTCCCACAATGTTGTGGCAATGTTCTCCACTATTGGGCTATCCCATTTGGCCTGTTTGCAGTCGTTTGGAAAAGTTGCTCGAGGGTGAGAGTTGGCAGGATTGTCCCACTGACCAGCTCCGTCCACGAATTTGGGATCATGAATCCCAATGGAGTCTTTTAGGTATTCTGGAAGTATTTCATTCAGTAATTCACCTGCAGCACTGGTCGAGGATAAGAATGCCGGCAATACTGTGTCGCCTAACAAATACCTATACCCCCGAGTCTAACTGGGAGCGTTGCTTGGTCCCAATGGTCATCTTGCAAGGAGAGGTTTGACAATTTCACAGTTATTGATCTTAGGAGTGCATATCATTCTGTTAATTTTGGGCTGTAAAAGGAGGGAGCACACCTTACGAAATAGGTAAGTTTGGGCAAAGCCAGGCACCTTGTGAGGAGTGTTACGGTATCAACACCGTTGCTGGATGGTGGAGTGGCGATTTCGGCGCCATCTATGGACCTGCACTCTGTTACCTATCGTTCGTTACGGCTCGTGACCCTACAGCAGCCAAGCTTTAATTACGTCTAGGGATACCACTGCTGCTCTCTAAAGCGCGTCACCAGTATAACCCCTTGATAAGTAATGAGCACATAAATAAACTCTTCCTTTAGGACTGAAGAATAGATACAAAATATTATATAGATATATATTCAAGACAGTATAATATAAAAACACAGATGGTTAAGTTAACTTATACAATAAATGAAAGTATTGTCATATCACTAAATATAACAAATAAAATATGGCACACAATGAATGTAAAGACTTATCTCCCACATGTTACTCTCCTGGTCCCGTATCAGCTACTGAACTCACGCTCTGTTGCTACCCACATTCTCACCTCCCGTCTGCCTCATCCCAGGATGAGGGATGGAAACTAAGGACTTTTTAATATTTTAAACTAATTGAACAACCACTTGTTCTTAAAACACACAAGAATGCAAATTACAGATAATAGTTACTTACAAAATATATAAGTACAATGTCACCTGTTTAATTACAGTATATAAACAATTACCTAACTAAATAAAAGTGACATCTGGAACTCTCAAACTGAACAGGTCCAGCTTTCCCGTATCAATCAGGTACTAGACGTGTGCAAAGGCAACCGCGCTCCTGTCCACTGACGCTGCCACACCACACGATAATTTACAAAAAACACAATGTGTGTACATATACAGGCAATGATATAATGGAAACAAAAATGCTATTTCAAATTTATATACGTATTCTGCTAGGAATACGTAACACACTCCAACTGTTCGGTATTAGATGAGATGCAGACAATGCCATCTGTTGGCAGTGGTGTGGCATCAGTGAAAGGCTCCTGTTTCATACCTCAGTTAGGAAGTGAGGTCGATGATGATGACCTCTGGTGGGTGGCATAACGATATCAATGTCATCTAGGTTGTACATGCAATTACAATTTCAGCTCCCTGGTGGAAGGGTGTTATCCTAAGGCCACCCTGAATACTGTCTGTCTCTAATGACGTTTATGTTCACAGAGGTGACCTGAAGTGGGCAGTTCACCTTGGGCAGTTCAGAACTCCTGACTTGGTCCTGTGAGAGGACAAAGTGGCCACCGTCAGTAGTAGCAGTGTGTTAGCTGATGTAGTGTCCCAGAAAACACAAAACATTTTCTGACGTATTTATTTGGTAGCAGAAAGGTGACACTGTAACTATTTATATAAATTCGTCATTTAAATGTATAAAGTGTATGTGTGTGTGTGTGTACTTGCCTAGTTGTGCTTAAAGGGGATGAGCTCTTGGTCTTTGGCCCTGCCTCTCAACTGTCAATCAACAGGTGTACAGGTTCCTGAGCCTATTGGGCTCTATCATATCTACAATTGAAACTGTGTATGGAGTCAGCCTCCACCACATCACTTTTTAATGCATTCCATTTGTCAACCACTCTGACACTAAAAAAGTTCTTTCTAATATCTCTGTGGCTCATTTTTGTACTCAGTTTCCACCTGTGTCCCCTAATGTGTGTGCCCCTTGTGTTAAATAGCGTGTCTTTATCTACCTTATCAATTTATTTGAAAATCTTGAATGTGGTGATCATGACCCCCCTAACTCTCATGTCTTCCAGAGACATGAGGTTTAATTCCCATAGACTCACAGAAACAAACACACACACATATACAGATAGAAAGAAGTCTTCTGTGTGTGTGTGTGTAAAGTAGTGATTGGTATAAGCATTACTATAATGTGTGTATTTAGTGTGTTTGGGGTGTTTATGTGTGCGATGTGTTTGTGTTTGGAATGTTTTTGTGTGTTTGTTTGCCATATTTGTGTTTGGTATGTGTTTGTCTGTGTTTATATGTTTGGTGTGTTTAATTAATATGTTTGTGTGTGTTTGATATGTTTGGCATGTTTGTGTGTGGTGTGTATGTTTGTTTTGTTTATGTGATGATCTGTGTTGGTGTGTGTTTGGCATGCTGGTTGTGTTTGTGTATTTGTCTCTGTTGGTGTGTTTGATGAGTAGAGAATGTTTGTGCGTTTGGTATGTATGTGTATGGTGTGTGTTTGGTATGTGTGTTTATGTTTGTTTGGAATGTGTGTGTGTGTGGGTGTGTGTTAGGCGTGTGTGTGTTTGGATAGTACTGATAGGTACATCCAAACACTAGCATTAGACTAGTACTATGGGGGTAGTGTGTGGAGGTAGGCGCTGGGTGTTGTGAGTAATATAATACTGGTTGGTGGGCTTGTGGTCAACTGGTGACTATGTAGGAGGCTGAGACTCAGTGTTAACTCACCGCAGGCCGGCCTGGACACACCTACACAACACGGGTGAGAGAGAACTCTCTCTCTTCACTTTCTGTTGCTCCCTATCTTTGTCTTTGTCTTTCTATCTGTCTCTGCCATCGTCTTTGTCTCACTCATGCTCTCTCTGTTTCACTTTTCTTTCTGCCTCTCTCCTTTGCCCTCTCTCTCTCTCTCTCTCTCTCTCTCTCTCTCTCTCTCTCTCTCTCTCTCTCTCTCTCTCTCTCTCTCTCTCTCTCTCTCTCTCTCTCTCTCTCTCTCTCTCTCTCTCTCTCTCTCTCTCTCTCTCTCACTCTCTTTTCTTTATCTCTCTATCATTCTAAAAGCAATACAAATAATTATACCTAATAATTTCAATAATAAATAATTAAAATTAACGTTTTGAAAACCTTTCCTCCAAAACTTTATGGCCTAACATTTGAAACACTTTCTATTAAAAAGTTGTGACTCAAGTTTCATTCTCTTCTTTACAAATTCTCAAAATACGTATATTAAACGTAATTTAAAACGTGCCCTAAACAACAAGTGTCGTTTTAGCACGTTTATAGAACGCAAGAAATATTAGGTGGGGTTGTCTGGACCAACGTACCCGGGAATTGACTTCTGCCAGGGTGTTAGCTTCCCCTGTAGGAGATTATTTGACACCCCTGTCAGCGTGTTCCTCTCTCTCCGTACCGATCCTGTGAAGTCCTATACTCAGCTCGGACTGATAATGTGAAGTCCTGTACTCGCCTGTACCGATCCTGTGGAGTCCTATATTCAGCCCGTACCGATCCTGTGGAGTCCTATATTCAGCCCGTATAAATCCTGTGGTGTGCCTATACTGATTATGTGGATTCCTATACTCATCCCTTACTAATCCTGTGGAGTGCAATACTCAGCCTATACCGATCCTGTGGAGTCCTATACCCAGCCCGTACCGATCCTGTGCAGTGCTATACTCAGCCTATACTGATCCTGTGGATTCCTATACTCAGCCCGCACCGATCGTGTGGAGTGCTATACTCAGCCTATACTGATCCTGTAGAGTCCTATAATCAGCCCGTACCGATCCTGTGGAGTGCTATACTCAACCTGTACCGATCCTGTGGAATCCTATACTCAGCCCATACAAATCCTGTGGAGTCCTATACTCATCCTGTATTGATCCTGTGGAGTCCTATACTTAGCCCGCACCAATCATGTGGAGTCCTATAACCAGCCCATACCGATCCTGTGGAGTCCTATACTCAGTCCATACCGATCCTTTGGAGCCCTATTCTCAGCCCGTACCGATCCTGTGGAGTGCTATATTCAGCCCGAACCGATTCCTTAGAGTCCTATAACCAGCTTGTATCAATCCTGTGGGATCCTATACTCAGCCTTTTCTGATCCTGTGGAGTGCTATGCTCAGCCCTTATCGACCCTGAGGAGTCTTGTACTGATCCTGTGGAGTCCTATACTCAGCCCATAGTGATCCTGTGGATTTCTATACTCAGCCCCGACCGATCCATTGGAATCCTATATTCAGCCCGTACCAATTCTGTGAAGTCCAATACTCAGAGCGTCCCGATCCTGTAGAGTCCTATATTCCCCTAATACCGATCCTGTGGAGTTCTATACTCAGCCCGTACCGATCCTGTGGAGTAAAATACTCAGCCTGTTCCGATCCTGTGGAGTCCTATTCTCCGCCCGTATTGATTCTGTGAAGTTCTATACTCAGCCCGTACCAACCCTGTGGAGTGCTATACTCAGCCAATACCGATCCTGTGAAGTCCTATTCTCAGCCCGTACCGATCCTGTGCAGTGCTATTCTCAGCCTATACTAATCCTGTGGATTCCTATACTCAGCCCACGCCGATCCTGTGGAGTGCTACACTCAGCCCATACCGATCCTGAAGAGTCCTATAATCAGCCCGTACCGATCCTGTGCAGTGCTAAACTCAGCCTATGCTGATCCTGTGAATTCGTATACTCATCCCTTACTGATCCTGTGGAGTGCTGTACTCAGCCCGTACCGATCCTGTAGAGTCCTATACTCAGCCCTTACAGATCCTGTGGAGTCCTATTCTTAGCCTGTATCAATCCTGTGGAGTGCTATATTCAGCCTGAACCGATCCTGCGGAGTGCTGTACTCTGCCCATTCCAATCCTGTGGAGTCCTATACTCAATCCGTATCAATCTTGTGGAGTGCTGTACTCAGCCCGTACCAATTCTGTGAAGTCCTATACTCAGCCTGTATCAATCCTGTGGAGTGCTATACTCATCCGGTACCGATCCTGTGGAGTCCTATGCTCAGCCCGTACCCCCTCCAGTATTATGTGGTAAGTTTGGGTCCTGTGTGGTATATGTGGGTACCCCTCTAATACTGTTTGGTAAGTGTGGGTAGCCCTCTGGTACTGTGTGGTAAGTATGGCTACCCCTCTGGACCTGAATGGTAAGTGTTGGTATCCCACTGGTACTGAGTAGTGAGGGGTAGGTACCCTTCTGGCACTGTGTGGTAAATGTGGGTTTATTAATTTACTCTCATTCTGTATGGTAAGTGTGGGTACCCCACAGGTACTGTTTGGTAAGTGTGGGGTACCCCCTCTGGTACGGTGTGGTAAGTGTTGGTGCCACTTTGGTGCTGTGTGGAAAGTTTGGAAACCACTCTGGTACTGTGTGGTAAGTGTGGATAGCCCTCTGGTACTGTGTGGTAAATGTTGGTACCCACTCTGGTACTATGTGGCAAGTGTTGCTACCCCTCTGGTACTGTGTGGTAAGTGTTGGTACCCTTCTGGTATGGTTTGGTAAGTATGTGTTGGTACCCCTCTAGAACTGAATGGTAGTTGTTGGTTCCCCCCTCTGGTTCTGTGAGCTAGGTGTGTGTACTCCTCTGGTACTCTGTGGTAAGTGTGTGTACCTCTCTGGTACTTTGTGGTAAGTATTGGTACCCCTCTGGTACAATGTGGTAAGTGTATGTACCTCCTCTGCTACCGTGTGGTAAGTGTGGGTACCAATTACGACCCTGGGTTCTTATTTGGAAACCAGAGGTCAATGGGAGTTCGTAAATAATTAATATACATTAATTCATAGGATTGGATTATGTAAGAGGGATAGTTAATTAACAATAACATTTATACTCAGGGGCTTCTCTTACCTCTGATGCATTTTTGTTCCTATCTTCCTTGCCAGACGAAAGACGAATCTTGTTTCTCACAGAGCATTAAGACTCTGTGTTTGTTGATTATTAAATATAATATTGAACTAATTATCAACTATTCTTAGAATTATCAAAGTAACTAGAAATGAATGTCTGAGTAAACTTTGGATGATGGTTGCTGTACGACCAGCTGAGTATCCGTCCGGCAGCAGAGAAGGAGGTAGCAGGGCTCTGGGTCACGCTTTCTGGTTCTGGTTGTTGTTGGGTTAACACTTCCCCTCGTAGGTTCTGTACTCCTCTTCCTTCTGTCTCTCTCACCCTGACCGTATCCTGATTCTCAGTTCTACAAGATAAGTACCTTATAATGTGTACTGGTTTCTGGCAAAAGTGTATAGTAGTTTGTGTAGCCTAAGCTAGTGTTTATATTCGTAAGATTAATCTAGGTTGGTGAAACCACCTGTGCTCAAGTTGTACCAGGCTACCTAAAGCCTTTACTAGTGTCCTTATCCAAGTAGTCTTTACCCTAGTTGCAATTGTAAACCTTGCATCCTGTCTATGTGGACCAAGGTGTTTAACTTAAGGTACAGTGGTAAAGATATTTTTTGTGTTAATGTATATAGGGGGTTATTAGAGGGTTTAATAAATAAGGTATAGGATAGGAGTTTTCTTTTCATCCTGTTGAAGTAGAGTAGATAATCTACTACTAGACTGCAGAGTTTATTTTAAAACCAGTATTCTGTGTTGCATAGATTTTTCATCGCGGGCCGAGCCTATCTAATCTCCACTATTTTAAGAACTCCGTTGATTATTACTATTGGCCCTCTCAGTACAACTACCTGCCCCCCCCCCCCATAACAATTTGTTGGCCTGACTGGGATCTGAAATTTATATATATAAATTGTAAAAATTTAGATTTTTGAGTGTCGAAACAAATTCTTGCATTCCACAGAACGGTTGTGTGGTAGCCTAGGGTCTAGCTCAACTAGCAAAGGATACTTCTTGCACTGACTGGACATGTAACTGGATCACTTCACGATTGAGGTAAGTGTGGCCTTGTAATAGAGGCCGTGCAAATTTTTATATTTTTTTCTAATTTTTATTTTTATTTTTACTTTTGGCTAGGAGCTAGAATAATTAGTGATGGTGGCTATATTGCAGGAACTGGCAGATGAACCTTCAGTGGTTGAGATTAAGAAACTAACCAAATCTATCTTAGTATTGTTAGGTAATGAATTTGATCTTGAGTTAAATGACACTGATAAAAAGTGGACTTTGGTGAATGAAATTTTACAGCATTGCACATTTTTAGGCCAGCCCAGTCAAGCTGAAAGTTCTGCTCATAAGGACAGAGAAGTAGAACTGGCATTAGCAAAAATAAGACTGAAGGAGCAAAGGCTCAAAACTGAGGAGGCAAGAATTAGAGCGGATACCACTGTTCCACCACCTGTCGGGGATTCAAACCCCAGGCATTATGATAAAAAGCATAACCTGCCTGAATTTCCAGAACTAGACTCTGAAAGTTTTTTCAACCATTTTCAAAGACTGGCTATGTCCATGAACTGGCCAGAGGAAGAGTGGGTGAAAATCTTGCAGGGGCGGCTTAGAGGTAAAGCCCAAGATATTTTTATAAACATGACTGACAGTGATTGTTTTGATTATAGTAAAGTCAGGGAACGAATTTTGATGGCATGAAATTATGCCTGAAGCTCACCGCCAGGCTCCTCGTAACATTAAGCCCACACACAACCAACTTCTCACTGAATTTGCTAATGATCAAATAAGATTATTCGAAAAATGGATTCGCTCATCTAATGCCGAAACAAACGAGGCACTCAGGAATCTAATTTTAATAGTGGGATTTATGACAATATGCCAGAGCCGGTAACACGGTACCTAACAGAAAGAATGGAGGTAGATACAAGCATTATGGATTTGGCCAAGATGGCAGAAAACTACCAGTTGGCGGGCAAAAGGCCCAATAAAAATAATTATAGCCCACATAGTAACAAACCTTATATCCACTGCCAGTCCAGACCAGCCCATTCTAACCCTGTAACTAATGCACCTTCCTCTTCAGACAAAACTAACCAGGTTAAAGTATCTAATCCCATGGCACCTAAGGATGAACTAAAGGGAAATTCTGTTAGTAATGTCTCTTCTTCCCGATGATACTGTGGTCACTGTAAACGTTCAAACCACCCTACTAGCCGTTGTTGGCAACTGTACCCAGAAAAGAGACCCAATGCTCTTGTTGTGACACAAGGCTTGAGGCCTTCTGAAGGGTTAGGGAGTAAGACCTCCAACCCACAGTGGTTGGACCTGCTTACCCCATTCTTATCGAAGGGGAAGCTATTGTCTTCTGAGGGTTCTTCCTGGAAGGACGTGGTGATTTTCCGAAACACCGGTGCCATCAAGACTTTAATCATGGAGAGTGCGTTGCAAGGTGCCAACACTCTCGACACTGGAGAGGTAGTACTGGTCGAGGGTGTCACTAGTGATACTCGAACAGTACCCCTCCGTAAGGTTACCCTGGAATCTGATTTCCACAAGGGTGTTTATGCAGTCGCAGTCACTTCTTACCTACCTTTCCTTAATGTTGATGTAATATTGGGAAATGATTTAGCAAGGGATAGAGGAGGGGACTCCAGACTGCCTATAATGTTGCCTACTCCTAAGGTTTCCCTGGATCTACCTGCCGCAGAGGATAATGTTGTGTACCCTGTGTGTGCGGTGACCAGGTCTATGGGACTTAAATGTAAGGGCAGCCCTGTTGTTGCCAAGGTGGTAAATTCCGAGGACACGAGGAACTTTATGAGTGGTGAAAGCCAAGTGGACCTTGCGGACACATTCATAGCCCGAATCGATGAAGAGGCCAAGGACACTGTGGAGAGCCTTCCATCATCTCGAGAGTAGTGAGGAGGTGGAGGAGAACCCTGTTGAGACTCGGCCAATGGCATCTGACCAAGGCCTGGATGGCTCTGAGTGAACTGCAGAAGGCCGACCCCAGTCTTGCAGAATGTCACGATGTAGCTCTTTCTAAGGAGTAGATTGTAAATGCAGCAACTGGGTACTACTACGAGGATCAGATTTTAATGAGAAAATGGATACCACAGAGTTCTCCTTTGTCAAATGAGTTGGAGATAGTCCACAAGGTTATGTTGCCTACCTGCTACAGAGAGAGAGTTTTGGCAGCTGCTCATGATGACCCTATGGGGGGGACATCAAGGCATTAATATTACCTATCACACAATTTTTTAATATTTTTACTGGCCCAAGCTGAAAAGCGATGTGGCAAAATTTTGTAACTCGTGTATTCCTTGTCAGCTTGTTAGGAAACCAAACCAGATACGACCTAAAGCTCGTCTAAGGCCTATTGTCGTGCCGGAGGAACAATTTTTTCATGTGGTAATTGACCGTGTTGGTCCATTACCTAGTAATATTTACCTAATAACCATGATACGTATCACGACCCGTTACCCTGAGGCTTTTGCTGTAAGGAACATCCGAGCAAAGACTGTTGTTGCTCGTGTGTTGCAATTTTTTTCTTCTTTTGGACTGCCTTGGGTCGTGCAAACCGACAATGGTACTAATTTTAAGTCTGAGGTTTTTGAACAATTCTGTAAGGACCATGGAATAACTCATAAGGTTTCTAGCCCATACCATCCACAGAGCCAGGGGGGGTAATTGAGCGGTTCCATCTGACACTAAAGCAGATGTTTAAGACATCGTGCGAGACTTCCCATAGATTTTGGGATGAGAACCTCCCTTATGTTTTGTTCGCTGCTCGAGAAGGGTTACAAAGTTCACTGGATTGTTCTCCTTTTGAGTGAGTCTTTGGTCATAAGGACCGTGAACCCTTGCAAATGTTACAAGAGAATCTGTTAAGTAACATAACGTCGACCAAAGGTTCGACATTCTTTGCGCAACACCACCAGAGACTCAGTGACTGCAAGGCGGATACACTCAAATATCTTGGGAAGGCCCAAGAAAGTATGAAAGAACGACACAATGCTAAGGCTAAGTTGAGGGTATTTCAGTCTGATGACCCTGTCCTGATATTAAAACCTCGACTGGGTAACAATATGTCCCACAAGTACAAAAGCCCCTACATTGTGACAGAAAAGGTTGGGGACCTCACGTACAAAGTAAGGCACTCTGAGAAGCGTAACCAGGTGATGCGTGTACACGTGAACCGTCTGAAGAAGTTCCAGGGCCCCAGGCCTGTCGCTCTATTCAATGTTTCCTTTTCCAATGAGGGGAGGGGATAATGATTCTGGGGACCCAACTAATCTCATTCTCAATAATTCTAGTTCTGTGAATGCTGTGGAAGAGAGACTGTCTCATTTGCAGATGGCCCAGCGTGAAGAGGTGCAGTCGCTACTAGACAAATTTTTAAGTCTGTTCGGGGAGGTCCCGACCCAGACTGATGCCATCTACCATGATGTCAAGTTGACGGACTACACCCCCATTCGTCTTCAACCCTATCGGATGAATCCAAAAAAAAGGTCATCGTGCGGAACAAAGTCGATTTCCTGCTCCAGCACGGTCTCATCCGGGCGAGCCAGGGCTCTTGGTGCTCGCCCTGCCTTTTGGTCCCCAAACCAGACGGCTCCTGGCGATTATGCACCTACTATCGGTGTTAATATTCAAATTGTACGACGGTTGAGATGTAACCAATCACAATCTAGTAAGCCTCTGACGTCATTCTCCACAGAAAGCTGGTACTAGCCGTTCTGGTGACCAGGCAGTATTCTCACAGACCCAGAGTAGGTTGGACCTCGGGTGGCCAGTTATATACTTTGTTCCTTACTCAATAAACAGCAGAGGTGACCATCTGTGTTTCCCTACAAGCCAACAAGCCATTATACATCAAAGACGGTAACAAATACTGGTAGCAGCATTGGGATCCAGAATTATTTTTCTGGAAACGAAAATTCAAATACCCCTATCGCCACGTGTTTCCAGCCGCCATCCGCTACTACCACCGCCGCCATACTGCCATCCACGCATCAATTATTGTGCCAGTCCGGGGTCCTACCATCAGCCAATACTCTAGGTTGACGATATCAGAAGTATTTGCAAAAGAGAACAAAATTTTCGTCAGTGAGGGGAGAGTAATTCGCCGCCAGCATTTTTTAATTTCCCGCACCATCTTAGAACCTGTGCCACCAAGCCAAATCGTCACTCAAGCCGACAGCATCAAGCTTTGCCCCTGCTACATCATTTTGCTCTGAACTCCTGTCTTGCAAATTGTGCTTCCTTCGCTATCATCGTCGTGTCAGCGTTTGCCGTCATGCTCCCAACATCAATTCCAGTGCAGGGTCCCTGAAGAGCTTCGCACACGGCTGCTAGGAGCGCTGCCTGCCGCCGCACTAGTTGTAAACAAACACTGCAACGCATCTTCACGACGTTCCTCCAATTTTGGCTACTGGTTATTCTCAAGAATTGAACCCCCAAGATAAGTAATTGATAGATGAGACCTCTGTGCCAAGTTCTAAAAAGTGATTTACATAATAATATCCACAACATCGTTTGTATTAACCATTCAGTGACTTGTTAAATATTGGAGCTGGTTCAGTACTCCACACCCACAGTTTCCCCTGAGTGATTTCAACATTCCTGCTTCACACAGTAATTTCCTTGCGCATTGTGTTAAGAGTATTATTAGCAAATTCAAAGTTAAGAGAAGTAAGAAATCCTTGTTTTAGTAGCAGTCAAGGATTTGCACAATTTTTTTTTTAATTCATAAAGGCCTTAATTGGAAATTTATTCCATCAACATTTCTCATTATAATTTTTACCATAGCAATTTATATATATACCTGTGTCCAGTTTCTGTACTACATCCATATTTCCTGTATTGCCACTTGTTGTGTTGAATTTTTTTTTGTCAAAATTGCAATTGCATTTAACAGTTTTATAATTTAATTTAGAGTGCTTAGCCTGGTTTAATTAATTTATATGTCTAATTCCAGCCCTTTTCATACCAGATTGCTGATTTAATTCACAATTTTGCTTGTTTTGCATTATTTTGTTGCCTAGCCCAGTTTAATAATTTTATTTCTGCCATTTTCTTACATTAGCCAAGTTTGATATTTTTTTTATTTTTTTGTGTTTTCTATTTCTGATGCCTGGTGTACTTAATTATAATCTGCGTTCAAACATTACTTCCACGGCTGTGACAATGCCTTCCACTGTTGCAACTTCTGCTGCCTCCAATGGAGCAATTGCTTGTGCTCCTATCCAGAGGTCAGCTCAGGAAATGGCTAATCCTCTTTTTGCTGGTGAATCCCGCTTGCTAGAGTCCTGGTTTAGCAAGACTGAAGAGAAAACCAAGGCCCGTTTTTCTGAGCCTACTGATCCCGAATATTTGGCAATTGCTCGGTCAGCCGTTGACACATCCAGGTGTGATGCACGTTTTGTTGTAGACGAGAAAGCTATTGTTAGCCTCCAGTCTTGGTCAGAATATAAAGATTTCTTTCGCCTGCGCTTTGTTAATAAAGGAGACCTCGACCCGTATAGGTTAGTAAAGAAAATTGCAAATACCACCATGCAGCCTGGTGAATCTTTCAATGTGTTTACGAGCCGAATCGATCATTATCTATATGCCTTGGAGACCGCCATGCTTAGTTCCTCATGGGTTGATCCCGACAAGGCATTAACTCCCCAGCCCATGGCTAAAATTATTGTATTTGGGAATTTAATTAATTTTGCCCCAGAGCACACTAAACCGATCATCGAGCAACAAAATTCTGGAATTAAAAATGAAATTGTTGAAGTGTTTGAGGCTATCAATAATGCCGCCGATAAACTAGCTCCCCGAAGTGCTCAACTGTTGCCATCCTCTGACACTGTGAATGTAATAACAAGCCCTCAGCATCCTCCCACAAACTCTCAAAACGCTTGGTCGCAGAACCGTACCCATGTTCGTAGCCCACAGTCAAATTCTATTCCCAAGTTGCCGAAACGCCATGACCCAAAACCATCCACTCCCTCATGTTGGCATTGTGGTAAGAATAACCACCTTGGAAGGGACTGTTGGTCCGCTCCTCAATCACCCCCTAGACAATTCTTTCGGTCTCCTCGTCAACTTAATAATTCTAGGCTCCCATATTGCAAATATCAAACAAGTCGGTCACCATACTGCAGATTGTAGAGCTAGGCAAAGGACATCCCCACCTCGTAATTCCCACGGTCAGTCTTGGCAAGGTGCACAGCGTCCTAGACATTATCAAAACTCTCGTAATTACAACTCGCAGCCCACCTATAATACAACGTCAAATTATAATACTCGATCACAGAATTCTGGAACTCAAAATGTTCATTCCATGTCGTCGGGAAACTCCCAAAGCCAGCCGCTAACCAATTCAAGTTAGCCAGTCCTAGTGCCCTCCCTGTCTACTCAGTAGCTACCCAAAATAGACTTGGATACTTGACAGAGGAGAACACTGACTCTCGACCAGTTGTAGATGTTGACAGAACTGCAGTGTATTTGACCCAGACTTCCTAGACAACAAATACCAGGTACCCAGATTTTTCTAAACCTTTTACGTGGGTTACAGATGCTAGTGACATTGGCTTAGGTGCTGCATTACTTCAAACAGGTCACAGAGATCACGCAATAACTTATACAAGCCGTACATTATCTAAAGAAGGGGAAAAATTATAGTGCAACAGAACGTGAAGCGTTAGCTCTTAAACATTTCAGGGATACAATTCATAATTACCCAGTTCATGTACTTACAGATCACCAACCATTAATTCCTTTGTTCAAAAATAAGAATCCAGTTGGAAAGTTATATTTGTCATAATTTGAAAGTCATAATTCAAGAGTTCATTCCCACATTTGGTTATATTCCAGGAAACAAAATATTGTTGCTGATGTGCTTTTTTCGACAAATAGCTGCGATTCAGTTAAATTACCCAGCCTTAGACACTACAGTAGTAGAGACGGAACAGAGACAAGACCCCATATGGGCACCCATCATTAAGTTTTTAACCAAGCAAGATACTCGCCCGATTCACAAGCCTCCAGTACCATTGAAAGAGTTAATGACTTTAGACAATTTGTTGTGTTGAGTAGTAACGCTAGGGACAGCCCCAAGGAAATGTTGTCAGTTAGCTGTTCCAGCCGTCTTGGTACCAACTACGTTAAAAATTATCCATGATGCTCCCACAAGTTCACATCCTGGAAAGGATCTTAAACTCCAACAAGGTCGATTAAAGTATTTTTGGCCAAAAATGACTAAGGATATTTCTCATTATATTGACAGATGTTTAACCTGCCTACAGCACAAGGAACATGTAGCAGGACCCAACCCAATTCATGTGTACCCAACAACTAAAGCTCCTTGGGAACGCGTATTGATGGATTTGTTGACCAATTTTGCGGAAACTGAAGAAAGTAACAAACACTTGCTTGTAATGGTTGCTAATTTTTCACGGTATTGCGAACCGTGGGATATCCTATCCCAAACAAAACAGCAGAAACTATAGCCAGTGCATTCCATGACCAAATAATTTGTAGATATAGCATGCCTAAAGTCGTCCATTCAGATAATGGTCCAGAATTCAGTAATAGTATTTTCCAACTAGCTTGTGCGATTTATATAACATTAAAAAATGTAGTATTATGCCATGTCACCCAGCAAGTAACGGGTTAGAAGAGTAAGTACTAACTCTAGTACTAACTAGAGTACTAACAGGAAAGTATTAGATGCCTTGAGAGTCACGTTAAATTTTGATAACACCAATTGGGATGAATTTATACCTTTAATTCAGTATGCCATAAATTCTTCGATTAATGTTTCTACAGGTGATACTCCTCATGCTATTCTTTATGGTACAGATAAGATCCTCCCTAATGAATTGATAAACGTACCTCCTACTCCTTTATATAACGTAGATGATTTTGTTCAAATGAAGCGTAGACAAATGCAACTAGTTTTCAAGAAAAAAGGAGAACACTTGTTAAAGGCAACAGCCGAGTTCACTTGAGCGAGGAATGCAGAGCTAAACCCAATAAGATTACTGTTGGATCTGTAGTAATGGGACTTAACCAACACAGGTTTGGCCCTATGTACAAGTTAACTAAGAATTTTTTTGGTCCATATAAGGTAATTGAGCTTATCAAAGGTAACAAGTACAGACTTAAGAATTTGTTAACAGGAGTATATAAATGAACATTTAGACCACATGAAGCTAGCCAAAATGACTCTTGACGAGACTGATGAAGATGATGACAATGAACTTACCCAGACAGATTCTTCTATTGGGACACCACCTCCTTTAATTTATATGATGCTCTATTCAGTAATACTATTACTGAAGGCGATTACCGAAGGTTATTATTTCAACAGGCTATTATTGAAGGTTATTACTAAGGGTTATTTTA
The DNA here is from genome assembly GCF_040958095.1 of Procambarus clarkii. Taxonomy (NCBI): domain Eukaryota; kingdom Metazoa; phylum Arthropoda; class Malacostraca; order Decapoda; family Cambaridae; genus Procambarus; species Procambarus clarkii. Next base: position 45,085,242 of record NC_091172.1, on the reverse strand, counting down.
ACAACAGGCAATTACTTGAAGCTTATTAATAAGGGTAATTTTAATAACATCCTATTATTATATATTGTTACTGTGAGTTATTATTACAACAGACTTTTATAATATGTTACTACTGGGGGTTACTATTACATCAAGCTATTATTGTAGGTTATTACTGCAGGTATTTATTACAAGTCTTATTACTAAGTTATTATTGCAACAGGCTAATATTGTACATTTTACTATGACTTATTATTACAACAGGCAATTATTGTAGGTTATTTCTTTGGGTTATTATTACAACAGATTTTTAATGTAGATAATTGCTATAGGTTATTATTACAACAGTCTAATATTGTAGAATTTTAGTGAGGTTATAAGGACATGTTGTTATTCCGACTTGCTCTTTATTGATGTTGATGCTGATTAGTGAGGAGGGTTATTATAACAGGTTATTAGGGAAATTTTAATAAATGTTTCTTAAGTCTGATCATTGACACAGGTTGGTTGTTGTAGCTCGTTATTAAATAGGCTATTAGGACAAAGTTATTACGGGAGGATATTAAGGCAGGTTATTAGGGCGAGGAGTTAGGAGGAAGTTGTTATACAGGGTGTTACAACATGTCTTTGTGTTTTATTATTGCTGCAATACATTATGTGCAGAAATAACCTGATGTTATTTCTGTATGTTATTGCACCAGGTTATTATGGAGATTATTAGGGCCGGTTTTTTATGTCAAACTTTTCAAGACGGTTATTACTTCCGGTTATTTCTTATGGTTATTACTGCAGTCATTTGCTGCTATTATTTAATGTTGTTTAATGCAAGTTATGATTGCAGGTTATTTACATACACTAGCTAAGTTAAGACAGTATTCAGGGTGTTACAGCATGTTTTTGTGTTTTTTAATTTGTGCTGGATATTACCTGGATTATCTGTGTTATTTCTGCTCGCTATTACATTAGGCTATTATGATGTGTTATTACTGTAGGTGTTACGGACCCGAATCCAGCGTCCGAGCCTGGAGGAGTGACGACCACGCCATCTGTGGGTCAGCTCCCGAAACCCCCTCCAAATGGACGACGACACCTGGTGAGGACGAGGTGTACTGGCCACAAGGGCTAGTTTCCAGTCCTGATTAGCTCATAACACAGCCGCTGCTGACCTCTGGTGAGGTGGAGCTTAGACAGCAACGCCATCTATGGAATGGATACGTCGGGCGTTTGTGTCTAAGCCTGTAAGTGAGGTGCTTTTGTGTGTCCCTGTTACTGATGACGTGTCTGATTACAGAGTCGACCTGGGACTGCTGTAATGGAAGTTGGATCAGTCTACCCAAGGCAGCCGACTTGTCTCCTAGTGTTTGCTGCAGCAGCTGTGAGTCGCCCCCGGATGAACACTGTGGTGTTGACCTGCCTGTGAAGTGGCAGTTGAGGGATTGTCATACCCGGGACTGACTGGAGGAGACGCTTAACCACTGGGGAGTTGTGGCAAGGAGAGTGATCTGTGGTATCACACGAGGCTCCTGACTAAGGGTTCGCAACCTTAGTATCGATCGTGGAGTGGCCTAACCAGCGTCGCTGATTTGGAACCTGCCAGCTATCTGCTGGACTTGTGGTTGACGGCCTCAATGACGGTGCCCCCAGTGGAACTGTGCTTTGGCTGCCCTGTGGCCGGGGTAGACTCAAGATTCTCGAAGGATTCGTCGTGAGGCCACAAGAGCACCAAGAACTTGGCATCGTGAGCACCGTGAAGATCCAGAGTCTTCAGAAGAAGACAACAGTGTATATAATAGTGTTTATACCCCCCCCCCGTGTAATCTTCTTATATATATTTATTGGTGACGGTAATTATAGTATTAAGATTTTGACTTTATTTCCCTTCTCCTTTTATTTTACTTGCGTTACGGATCTCATCCCTTGAAAGCCACTACTGGCTTGGGGCCGGATACCCTTCCTCTAACAACATCAGAGTAAGAACCCGGTTGCGACCCGAGAGGGCCATAACATAATTGGCATCCCCAGCAGGATCCGACCCCTTGTCTAGTATGTTTGACAGGGGTGGTGAAGTGGCGTAATCCCTGTAAATAATTCCCCCTGTGTGTGACTATTAGGACGTTATACGTCCTGTGCGGTGCTCAGAGTGACTAAGTGCAATATTGTGCAGTGCGGTGCTCGCTGTGATTAGGTGCAATATTGTGTAGTGCGGTGCTCGGTGTGATTAAGTGCAATATTGTAGAGCGATGTGCTCGCTGTGATTAAGTGCAATATTGTGTAGAGCGGTGCCCGGTGTAATTACGTGCAATATTGGCGAGTGCAGTGTTTGTTGCGATAAAGTGCAATATTGACGTAGAACAGTGCTCGGTGCGTTAAGTGCTAAAGTGAAGCGTTGTGTTAAGTGCTAAGTGTTCCATCTGTGACAATGGCAGAAAAAGCTACCATCGACGATCTGGACGATGTTCAGGCTTTTCTGAACAGGGAGGACTGTCTTGCCAGATTAAAATATCTGGGCAAACAGGAACTCGTACTGGTGAGTGCCTACCTGGAGATCAAGATCCGTGCCAGTGATTCCCGTGTGGAGATCTTGTCCAAAGTTCACCGGCATTTGAAGGCCGAGGAAAAACACGAAGGCGAGGCACAAGTTACAAAAAGTGAAGAAGTAGCTTCCACTGAAAAGGAAGATAAAGGCAGTGACATTGACAGCGATGCAGGTGAGCTGAATATCGCTGAATATCAGTTTACTTACAGTCAAAATGCGTGCCTTAGAAATAAATCGTGAGATAGAATGGAAGAAATTAGAAATGGAAAGAGAGAGACAAGATAAAGAATTAGAGATGAGGCGTTTAGAATTAGAAGAAAGGAAAGCGGAAAGAAAAAGAGAAGAGAAACGAGAAAGAGAAAGAGAAGAACGAGAAAGAGAAAGAGAAGAACGAGACAGGCAAGAACGACGAGACAGAGAGGAAAGAGAGAGACAACATGAGCTAGAAGTATTGCGGTTAGGTGGTCGGAGGCCAACAATGGAAACGAGTAGTTTCGATCCGGTAAGGAACATCAAAATGGTCCCGAAGTTCAACGAGAAGGAAGTTTCAAAGTTCTTCGCGGCCTTCGAGAAAGTCGCAGCCTCTTTGGAGTGGCCAAGGGAGAATTGGGCCATCATGATACAGTCAGTCTTGACTGGGAAGGCCCAAATCGGATACTCCACGTTGTCCCTTGATGACTCTGGCGATTACGACAAGGTGAAGAAGGTAGTGCTCATGGCGTACCAATTGGTACCTGAGGCGTACAGGCAAAAGTTCAGGAACCTGAAAAAGACCTCGGAGCACACTTTCACCGAATTCGCCACCATCAAGGAGCGACTTTTCCAGGAATGGTGTGCCTCTCGGAAGGTGGAGACCAAAGAAGACCTCGAGCAGCTCATACTGTTAGAGGACTTCAAGGATTGTTTATCTGGAGACCTGAAGACGTACTTAGAGGAACAGCAGGTGGAGACCTTGAGTGCGGCAGCCACCATGGCTGAGGAATACATCCTGACGCACAGGCCTTCTGCTAAGTACGTCCCGAGGCATTACCCACGCCGGTTTGACAAACCTCATGACGAAGAAGAGACCGCCGTCCCGCGAAGCGCTAAGAAGACGCCCCCAAGTAGCCCTCGAAGGACCAGTCCTAGCAGTCCGAAACACCGGAGTCCGAGGAGGAATATGGTGTGCTGGACTTGTGGGCAGAAAGGGCATGTAGCTGCTATGTGCCGAGGCAGAAGAGGTAGCGGCGCACGTAGGGAGGTGATGTTAATGAGTTGTGTAACATCACCAGCAGGAAGCCAGTCTATAACTACTCAGGAAGGACCAAGATTGTTTTCCCCTCACACTTCAAGTGGGTATGTAACGAGTGATCATACTGGTAGATCAGTTGTAGTTGTGGGAACCGACCTGTGAGATTTATATTTATTTAATTTATATGAATTTATATTTACGTTAATTTATATACTTCGATAGCAATTTGTATAATGATAAGTGGACTGTATTTCTGCAATAATCTCAATCTCACAAATCGATCCTCTACACATTAGGGGGGGTTATTAAATTAATATATATGCAGCCAATCAAACTACAGTAATAGCTACATACATTGATGAGGTTCCTTATCTTATAGTACAGCAGGTTAGTCCACCAGGTATAACTAGGGTGTAGACACCAAATTATCCTCTTTGAGGTAGCTTCCATATCACCCAGTAACTGGTGCACAAATCTTGCATCCTCGTCTTGACCTGTCAAAAGTGCGCTAGCTGTGAAGCCAGATACCTATATATGACAAGTATATCAGAGAAAACAGTACATGGAACATGAAGACCTGGCTTAATTACCTTTAGTTTGAGGCTTCCATGTGATCTAACCGGGTCACCCTATATAATGACATTAATGGCCACTAATGATAAATAATGGGTTTCGGAAAGAACACTTAACTTGATTTGTTGACAGCGTGTTGACAGATGGTACACCTTTGGTATCCATAACACTACGTCCAAGTAAAATTAACAGGAGCCGAATTTGCTCCCGTGTGAGCCTCTGGTCTCGTATATCAATGGCTGCCCTCCTTCCCCACTCCCGCCTGGCCTACTTTGTCCAGATTTCAGAAAGTGATAGAAGGGTCACATTTACTCTACTTTAATATTGATAATTAAGTTAATTTATATAAGATGTTTTTATGATGGTAAAGTCCAAAGACTAATGTATTTAAGAACAATTCCCAGCAGAATAGCTGGTGAATTATAATAGTATGTGGTGATGATATCCCGTTTTCTATAGACGGTAATTCCTCTACAAGTTACGTTTTCTATGGGTAACTTGTTGGTAATACAGTTATTATCTGTATGATTATTAAATGGTGTCGGATTTTCCGACATAATTCCCCAGGGGGCTGCTCACGGGTCGAAGTCCTATTTAGAACAGACGAACACCGATACTCCTCCTTCGAATTATTACATTAATTTGATGTTAGTAGTTAGTAATCACACATTTGTGCGTCTGTTCGTACAGGACGGATGTCCCGTACTAGAGTTGTAGGGGTTAGAAGTCTAATGCGATTTCATTTCCCTGTCAACTCTTGAAAGGCTAATATTCAAGCCTTATTACATATTATTTAACCCAGAAGACTGGATGTGATCAAGTACTACAGTCAAGTATGATTCAGGGACTGCAGTGAGATCAGTGACATTAGATATAACTTGAAGTTTCTTCAGGTAACTGGTCACTGATATATAAACACTGAGGCCCATGGAATACATCTTGATTAAATAATAAATGTATCAAATCAGTCATCAGATTTATTGGGGTTTAATTCAGTTAATTGATTCAGAGGATTGAATAGCTCATCATTAAAGTAAAGTATGGTTCTGAGACTGCAGTGGGTTCAGTGACATTGGTCGCAGTGACTTGTAGCTGTTTTAGGCTACTGTTCACTGATTTGCCACTGAGGCCTCATGAACTCATCTTCAGCTTTAAATGATGATACTAACATCAACCTCTGTTGGTATAGTCAGCTGTAATCTCCTTAGTATAATGCTACTGGAGAAATATAATCAGCTGACAAATTTAGATTTCTACTGGTATTGTTTATCTGCAGGCATAGGTCTCCTCAGGCTTGATACTGGGCCTGAGAGTAATTTACCTCCTGCAGAGTTTAACATGGTTATACCCTGATATTTAGTAGGGCTACCGATGAATTGATGGTAGTAGTCTGTCCCCACAAGGACAGCCATTTGGCATTTGATTTGCTCAAATTTACCTGCAGCTGCTTGATAATAGCTTTCCAGGTCAGCATAATCAACTGTTGATTGTTGTGACAAATCTTCACATTTCTTGATCTGTCTTGTTAAGTGGCCTTTAAGACCTGCAAGGGTTCTTTTCATTCTCCCTGCATTATCCATCCTGGCTAGTTGGTGAAGCCTTGTGGGGCTTGTATTTGGGCTGCTCATAATACTGAACAAGCACTGATGGTAGCCTAGGGTTAAATTCTGCACTCACTAGGCAATAATCCTACCTCTACTAGAGGTTAGCACTTAAAATTAATACACATTATATATATACAATCATACACACTAATGATTTGAGTGATAAACCAGTGTCACTGGAAGTACCTTTAGGTTAGCTCTTCTATATCACCCTAGGATGGTAGAGACACTAATTAATCACTCAAAGGTGTAATGATCATAAGTAAATTATTATATATACAACTCAATTCGAGTTGGTAAAAATTACACCCAAAATAGGGTCTGGACCATTCATTAATGGTGTTAGGTTGATCAATATAGTACAACTGACTATGGTAATAATGAGACTAGGATGAACGATAATAGTTCAACTAGTCATATCCTACCCTGTTGTGGGTTGGCAATTAGTAAATATTATACTGTGATCACTAGTGCAATATATATTAAATAATTCTCTATTTTGGAGAAATAATATACACAATTATTGATAATAGCCTCTTAATTAGCCTCTATGAAACTTCTAATATTATCTAGAAGTATTAACTATTATTAGTGACCTCGCGAAATAAATTCCACAAAATTCGTAGATAATCTCTCGCGAAATGTAACACCACGAAATCCGTGAACAATCTCGCGAAGACACAGTCACTAATTTGGCTGGATTCTATATTAGCGCTGTCATTTCACGAAATAACACGCCACCAAATATCTGTGGGTGTGCATGAAACCGCTGACGAAGCTGAACTGGGCTGAGGGAGGCTCCTGAGCTCCCTCGAGGCTACGCTGCCGTCTTGACTGCTGGCTTTGTTTAAATAACACTGCACTAGTATATTTAATGAATCCACTGGTTAACTGGTTCATCCGGTACTAAGATGACCAAATGTGGGTTCAAAGGACCGAATATTCCGGTTCCGAAGGTCCAAATAATGTGGGAACCGACCTGTGAGATTTATATTTATTTAATTTATATGAATTTATATTTACGTTAATTTATATACTTCGATAGCAATTTGTATAATGTTAAGTGGACTGTATTTCTGCAATAATCTCATAATCTCACAAATCGATCCTCTACACATTAGGGGGGGTTATTAAATTAATATATATGCAGCCAATCAAACTACAGTAATAGCTACATACATTGATGAGGTTCCTTATCTTATAGTACAGCAGGTTAGTCCACCAGGTATAACTAGGGTGTAGACACCAAATTATCCTCTTTGAGGTAGCTTCCATATCACCCAGTAACTGGTGCACAAATCTTGCATCCTCGTCTTGACCTGTCAAAAGTGCGCTAGCTGTGAAGCCAGATACCTATATATGACAAGTATATCAGAGAAAACAGTACATGGAACATGAAGACCTGGCTTAATTACCTTTAGTTTGAGGCTTCCATGTGATCTAACCGGGTCACCCTATATAATGACATTAATGGCCACTAATGATAAATAATGGGTTTCGGAAAGAACACTTAACTTGATTTGTTGACAGCGTGTTGACAGATGGTACACCTTTGGTATCCATAACACTACGTCCAAGTAAAATTAACAGGAGCCGAATTTGCTCCCGTGTGAGCCTCTGGTCTCGTATATCAATGGCTGCCCTCCTTCCCCACTCCCGCCTGGCCTACTTTGTCCAGATTTCAGAAAGTGATAGAAGGGTCACATTTACTCTACTTTAATATTGATAATTAAGTTAATTTATATAAGATGTTTTTATGATGGTAAAGTCCAAAGACTAATGTATTTAAGAACAATTCCCAGCAGAATAGCTGGTGAATTATAATAGTATGTGGTGATGATATCCCGTTTTCTATAGACGGTAATTCCTCTACAAGTTACGTTTTCTATGGGTAACTTGTTGGTAATACAGTTATTATCTGTATGATTATTAAATGGTGTCGGATTTTCCGACAGTAGTGCTCAGAGATAGTGGAGCAGCCCAGTCCCTGATCGTGAGAGACTCGTTACCCGAGGGAGTGAGAGTAGACGGGAGACCGAAGGTTGTCCTGGTTGGGTTTCCTAGGACACAGTATGTCGCCCCCTTAGTGCCGGTACATCTCGACTCGCCTTACTTCAGCGGCACATGTGCATTGGCAGTAGTCGATACCCTCCCTATAGCTGGGATTGACGTGGTACTAGCCAACGACTTGGTGGCAGATTGGAGCAACAATCTTCCCAAGGTCGCGGACGAGTCAGCCGGAACAGCAAGGTTCGAGGTAACAGTGGGCGTTGGTAATATCCAGGTACAGACAGACCCGGATTTAAAAATGTTTAATTTGTCCTCTCACCCGCAGATCGACAGCATTATAGCAGAGTCTCCTGAATCGTTTCTCGACAAGAAGCATGAGGTTATGATGGCAGAAGCGACTGAGCGAGAAGAGAGGCCTCGTGTACAAGCACCCGCGGATACCGAAGAGTCTGGAGTGAAGGCACCTGAGTGCTTGCAGTATGGCGAAGTACAATGTATGCTGAACCGACCAGAGATTCCTCAGACGTCGGAGGTATGTGAGGTATGTTCAAAAGGTCTAGTGCCCTCTTCAGTCCAAACCAGGCTGATGGTGATAGCCGGTTATGGACATGACAGGCTCAGGAAGCTTATCCCTAAGTTAGCCAAATGTTTCTTAGCGGTGTTTTGTTTTATTCTCGTGTGTGCTCTCAGTGAGGACCAGTGGACAACCCGACGGATGATGGCTCCCTTGAACATCGCGAAAAGACCCCAGGGATTGGAGACGTGCACTGTGAGTAGTGCAGTCGAAGAAGGAACCTGGAAGGTGATGGTAGATACAGGAGGTACGAGATGCGATAATATGAGTGGCTGTTTCCGACAGGTTGACACCCCCCGCGTGATAGCTGAGCCTAAATGCAGCGTTATGCGGAACGTTGGTCGACCTGACGGTGGCAGAGCGAATGCCATCCTCGATGTACGAACAGCCCTGTTGGAACTAGGTGTGAGCCTAGTAGAGGCGTATGCTGTGAGTACTGATTTGACTGTCGCTGTCACTCTAAATAATCCAACCACTGTATTCCAGGTTCCCGTCTCCCTGAAGGACTACCGGACCGGCACCAGAAATGCCGTCTGTGACCAGCCATCAACGGTGCCACGACACAGGGAAGTGTCGAGTCGCCCCAGGTCGTGTTTATATCGATCCTTACTCGAGAGATGTGAGATTATGCCCCTGCTTGACATCGCAGTGGAGAGGTCACGACTCGACACAGGGAAGTGTCGAGTCGCCCCAGGTCGTGTTTATATCGATCCTTACTCGAGAGATGTGAGATTATGCCCCTGCTTGACATCGCAGTGGAGAGGTCACGACTCGACACAGGGAAGTGTCGAGTCGCCCCAGGTCGTGTTTATATCGATCCTTACTCGAGAGATGTGAGATTATGCCCCTGCTTGACATCGCAGTGGAGAGGTGGAAGATTACATCAGGCAGATTATCGTCTTCCATCTTAAAGTTTCCTTTGTGCCAGAGTTCCCCAGTAGTACAGTTCTGTGGACAAGACAGCCTCATCACTCCAGTTCATAGTGTACGTGAGTCCGTGTGGAGTTGTATCCACATACTAATTTGGTTTGTGTTTCTCTTTATAGAACCCCAAACCAAATTCCTTTTGGTGGGGAGGTGTTACGGACCCGAATCCAGCGTCCGAGCCCGGAGCAGTGACGACCACGCCATCTGTGGGTCAGCTCCGAAAACCCCCTCCAAATGGACGACGACACCTGGTGAGGACGAGGTGTACTGGCCACAAGGGCTAGTTTCCAGTCCTGATTAGCTCATAACACAGCCGCTGCTGACCTCTGGTGAGGTGGAGCTTAGACAGCAACGCCATCTATGGAATGGATACGTCGGGCGTTTGTGTCTAAGCCTGTAAGTGAGGTGCTTTTGTGTGTCCCTGTTACTGATGACGTGTCTGATTACAGAGTCGACCTGGGACTGCTGTAATGGAAGTTGGATCTTCAGAAGAAAACAGTGTATATAATAGTGTTTATACCCCCCCCCCCCCCGTGTAATCTTCTTATATATATTTATTGGTGACGGTAATTATAGTATTAAGTTTTTGACTTTATTTCCCTTCTCCTTTTATTTTACTTGCGTTACGGATCTCATCCCTTGAAAGCCACTACTGGCTTGGGGCCGGATACCCTTCCTCTAACAACATCAGAGTAAGAACCCGGTTGCGACCCGAGAGGGCCGTAACAGTAGGTTATTAAGGCAAATTATTATGGCAAACTTTTGCAAAAAAGTTATTTCTGCTGCTCTTCTTTACAGATAGTAATTATCTGAGATCACTATGAGCAGTTATTACAACAGGATTATACTGCAGTTTCTTACAGCTTATAATTAAGATAGTTATTTTACTTTATTCAAGCTTTTAATATAAATCCCAAATTCACTTAATAAGTTTTAAAATAGACGCAACACGATGCTTCATGATGTCACAATACAATTTGTTCTCATCTTATCGCACATGGAAAATATTATTCCTTATTCAATAACAAATAAAAATGGGGTACAATAACATATATTTATTTTGAGAAAGATTATTTCAGGAAGTTATTACTGCAAGTTATCATTGAAGGCTGTTATTGTAGTAATTATGATAAGTAATTTCTGCAGGCTGTTACAGTAAAATATTGCCAAAGGCAAAAACAACGAATTTTACAAGATATTTTTGCAGATAATTACTGCTGGTTATAACTTACAGTTATTAGGAACCGGTTATATGGTCTGGCTATGTTCTCAGGTTGTTAGACTGACAATTCCACAGTATACCTGAGAATGTGACTGCCTTCTGACTGACTGAATGTGACTGAGGGCTTCTACAGGTTACATGAACATGTGGTTGCCAGGGAAACCATCATCACAGTGTACCTGACCTCTTGGTTTACCAGACAAGCAGCTCCACAATATTGAGAACTTCGTGGTTGCCAGACATGCCAGCTTCGCTGTGTACAAAACAATGTAGTTTTCAGACAAGCAGCTTTGCATTATGCATGACAACATCGTTACCAGATTAACATCTCCAGAGTATACATGACAACATCGTTACTCGGTTAACATCTCCAGAGTATACATGACAACATCCTTACTCGGTTAACATCCCCAGAGTATACATGACAACATCGTTACCAGACAAGCCAATTCCACAAAATATATAACCTTTTGGCTGCAAGAACAGGAAGTCTTCATGACCACGTGGCTGTCAGGTCAGCTCTACAGTATACATGACCACGTGGCTGTCAGGTAAGCTCTACAGTATACATGACCACGTGGCTGTCAGGTAAGCTCTACAGTATACATGACCACGTAGCTGTCAGGTCAGCTCTACAGTATACATGACCACGTGGCTGTCAGGTAAGCTCTACAGTATACATGACCACGTAGCTGTCAGGTCAGCTCTACAGTATACATGACCACGTGGCTGTCAGGTAAGCTCTACAGTATACATGACCACGTGGCTGTCATGTAAGCTCTACAGTATACATGACCACGTGGCTGTCAGGTCAGCTCTACAGTATACATGACCACGTGGCTGTCAGGTAAGCTCTACAGTATACATGACCACGTAGCTGTCAGGTCAGCTCTACAGTATACATGACCACGTGGCTGTCAGGTAAGCTCTACAGTATACATGACCTCGTGGCTGTCAGGTAAGCTCTACAGTATACATGACCACGTGGCTGTGAGGTAAGCTCTACAGTATACATGACCACGTGGCTGTCAGGTAAGCTCTACAGTATACATGACCACGTGGCTGTCAGGTCAGCTCTACAGTATACATGATAACGTGGTAAGCAAGCTACAAAGTATACATGATCACGTTATATCTACAGTACAACCATTGATTAATGCCAACATAAGTAAACACAGTGGCGACCTCTGATGACCCAGAGGTCATAAAAGTCTTGACACGAGTCAACGTTTTCATTCTTAAAATAACAGGAGTCTTGAATTAAGACTTTTCTGATAAGTACTTGAGGGCAGTTTTCACTCCTTAATGGTTATCACTTCCTTCAGATAAAAGTTCTTAGTGTTACTTAGTGTTGAAGTGAAGCTCTATATACAACCTGTCTTCCAAATAGAACGTTGCATTTTGACGTATACTCTCCCTAAGGCATTTTTGACGAACTAGAAAATGATAGCAGCTCCCGAAATTTTCCTACTATCCCGTTTCTGTTTAGGGCCCTTGCTAGGTTAATGGGAATTCAGTACAACAGATTCTTGACGTTGGAAAACCTTAGGAGGATGGGCTGCTATATAATGCTTTGTGAGTCTTGACTAATGAGAGTCACGGTCAGTGTCTGGGGTCACCCGCTGGGGTCACTATGGTCCTCAGGTTGACCCCATATAATCAAAGCTCTTCCTTTTTCCTTAAGTCAACATTTTAATATAATTTTCCAAAACACGTAATAAATTCAGCAACCGAACTTGTTGAATAAAGTCCTGAACAGCATATGAAACAAAGTCACCTCAGAAGTTTAGCTTCAGTAACAATTAAAAGGGAATAAGAATCAAAGATATAACTGGGGGTTTAAATAACACTTTATATATTAAGTCCACTACGGGCTCACCATAGCCTGTGCTACTTGGAACTTTTTTGTTCCTAGTAGATGAATCTCAAACAACAACAGATACTTAATATAATATTTTACTGCGAAATTTCTATGGTTTATTATAACAACAGGTTATTATTGAAGGTTATTATAACAACAGGCTATTATTGAAGGTTATTATAACAGGCTATTATTTTAGATTATTACTGCAGGTTATTACAACAGGCTATTATTGTATGTTATCACAGTAGGTTATTATTACAACAGGCCATTATTGTATGTTATCACTGCAGGTTATTATTACAACAGGTTATTATTGTATGTTATCACTGCAGGTTATTATTACAACAGGTTATTATTGCATGTTATTACTGCAGGTTATTATTACAACAGGCTATTATTGAATGATAATAATACGGGTTATCATTTCAACAGGTAAATATTGTAGGTTATTACTGAAAGCTATTATTACAACAGGCTCTTAGCCTGTTGAGATAATAGCTTGCCTCTATCACAACAGAAGGGTTTTTGTGTCGGTTATAGGGCAGGTTATTATTCTGGCTTGCTGTTTATTGATATTGATGCCAAATAATGTGGCGGATTATTATAACAATTTACAAGGGAAGTTTTAACAACTGGTGGTTAAGACTGATCATTTACACAAGTTGATTGTTGTGGCTGGTAATTACACCAGGCTATTAGGAAAAAATTAATTCGGAAAGTTATTACATGAGGATATTGAGACAGGTTATTCGGGCACAGAGTTACGACGAAGTTGTTATTCAAGGTGTTACAGCATGATTTTGTGTTTTATTATTCTGCAAGATATTATGTGCAACAATATCTTAGATGTTAAATATGCATGTTATTGCATCAGGTTATTATTAAGTGTTATTACTGGAGATCATTAGGGCGAGCAAATATGTAAAACTTTTGCAGATGGTTATTACTTTGTTATTATTTCCAGTTATTGCTGATCTTCTTTACAGTTGGTTATTAACTGAGATCACTACGAGCGGTTATTTCAGCAGGATACTACAGTATCTTATGGCTAGTAATTAAAAGGTAAGGTAATTATCAAAAGAAGGCACCAAGCCGGGATGGCTATGTAGCACCATCAAAGTGCGAAATAATCAGACGGCGCTAAATATCACCAAGAATGCCAATACGAGAACAAAAAACGCATAAGGCGAACGATATCAAAAGTATCCGATTCACCTAGAATTCTATCGAGGGACAAGTGACCGCGAGTAGTGTAAAGTACGCCTAGAACCGCGCGCACCATCTGCCCAGGTGGCTCTATAGAGTCAGCTGGGCAGGTGGTGCGCAGGTGTCTAGTCGCACAGGGTTTTTGGGGGAATTTTCCCGGAAGTTTGGCGCGTGTCGGACGCGTGTGAGCGTCCAGAGTTATGGTATGTGGTCAGGAAAGAGGGGAGGTCATGTTGTTGGGGGTGTATGAGAGTATGTGTGCTATGTGGTACAGTAAGAAATACAAGGATAAGAGTGGAAAGAGTAGTTAAATATGTGTGTTTGCCATAGACTTAATCCTGTGTGTAGATAATAGTTTTGATAATAGTAAGTAAGCTATGTAGAGGATGAGTGAGAGGGGGGAGCCAACATAGGTATGTTGTTTGGGGTGGGGGATGGGGTGAGGGAGGGGAGAGGATAACATTGACGTCCATTAGCTTCCCCCTACAGGAAGCCGTAAGTGTTGAGGGAGGTAAGAGAGAGAGAGCAGCCTCTTGCGGAAGTGGTCAATTTGCTTTAATGGGTTTTCGATGTCTTCAGAGTAGACCGGAGATTTTCACCCCAGCATGGCTCTACCTCCACTGCGGATTCGTTAAGGAGGGGGCTAGGGTCTTACTTCCGCCAGCAGGGGCCCTCACCAGCAGACCCTCACCTGCCAACCATCAATCACTCCCACCCCTCATCCCCTCCTCTCCCCATACCATCAACCATTGTTCTGTGCAAAGCCTTTAGTAGTATTATTCCTGTTAATATGTGAAAGCTATATCGTAACGTGACCAACATGGCAACAGCATCATCATCATTCTTTGCCCAAATAGCATTTTTTTTTTTTAAGAGCAATAAACGAGGGAAAAGTAAACACATTATATATAAATTTATTTCTTTTATTAAACACTTAAGCGATTTACAACGATAATAATAATAATAATAATAAGACGACTTCTTGGTGCTTTAGCTAGCAGACAGATTGGGAAAGGCTTTCATTCAGTCCATCGAACCTTCCCACCTTGCTAGTCAACCAGCCAATCTGTAGAAAGGGTTTAGGTAGTAGACAGACAGATTGGGAGTCATTCATCCACTCCATCGAACCTTCCCAGCACGCTAGTCAATCAGTCAATCTGTAGAAAGGGGAAAAAGGTTATAAGTTTTTGTTGTTGTTGTTAATGTTGTAAACATAAATACAGACATTATTATGTTCATCATTCAATCCTAACATAAAGTATTACTCACCGCACGATCATCCTAGCCAACTTCGTCACACAGCGTTTCACACTCAGCATCAGTACCGTTTAAGCAGAATGTTTGCTTACACACAGGCATTTTCATCTGAGCATAACTGAATTTCAACACTTTTTCATCATTCTTGCGAAATTGACCATATTTAAATGCTTTATCAAAGTGAAGCAGGGCCGCCTCTAAGCATAGTCTGGAAAAATGATATGCAAAATAAACGGCGTAATTCCCACAGAAGTAACTATTCAAGGATTGAATCCTTTTCTTCATAATATATAGGGTAAAGTCTTGGAAGTAGGACATAAACTCTTCGAAATATCTTGAATAAGATCCTATTGCAGGATTGGCATAGCTGTCTAGTATAACTATCTCGCTTCTACCTTCATCCTTATTTACATAGAATGTTATCCAATGCCCCATTTTATTACGAGAACCAGACTCCAGAGTGTTGATTATGAACACCACAGGTCTTTTTTTATATATTTTTGTCCTTATTTTCCTTACGTCATCAGCTAGGAAACATCCTAGATAGTCTACCTTACCACCTAAATTACTTCTGATAGCCTCATTTATTTCCAAACAATTCATATTAGTATTTTATCATCGCGTATCGCAAATAACGCGACGATCCGCGTTAATGCTGATCACACCTGTTGTAGACCCGTAAACTAGAATGACTTTATTTCTAGCCACACCGCGTTTAAATTCCAAAGCGATCCGCAGATTACCACTTTTTTCAATCGGGATGGTGTCATCTATATCCTCAGGTTGTAAATTAAAGGCCAGTATGGTTCCACCATTCACATATGTGTCATAAGATAATATATTGTCTTTATTGAAGCCTAAGGCTTGTAATGCTGTGTAATACAACTTGGCGCAGTTATGAGGGAATTCGCGCCCAATATTGACAATATTAGTGCTATTCTGTGATATTAATACTTTACTAAGCTCACAGTTTTCCAAATAAAGCGGGTTGCGATTATATGTACCAGACACCGCCTCCATATCAAGGATGATCATATATAAATGTTCTGGTATAACAGTCCCCCACGGCTGGTCCATTGTTATCGAGTGCTGACCTGTGCCCAATATATACGTTTTGTATAAAGTTTTATTAAAAGTAGGAGAGTTGTTCTGCACCATGGCTTTATTAACAGCTACTAATCCTTCAGGGTATGGCAATACCCGATCCACCCATAGACGTGTAGACTTGATATTGTATTTAAAATTAGCGTGTTCATTATCGCTGAGTATAAGCCACTTATCAGGTTGAAGTTCGAGCAGCACCCTGATGTCCATATTATCCAAAACGTATTCACTAACTGATGTGACATCCAGCATTAGTTTAAAACAAGTATTCACGCCACTCGTTTTCATATCAGTCATCCGTTGCTTCTCACCAGCCGAGGCGTTAGTGAAATAACCAGCTTCAATTTTACCAGGATCGACTCGGTTAAAAAACTGTGACAGTTTATCATAGCGGTTAGCCTTACACCCAGAAATCGTAGATAATAACTTTACGTATGACCAGAATGAGAATAATGAGCTGGTTTCAACTACTGTTTCGTTTAAATACACAATAGAGGATTTGAATAGAGTTTGTGATAATCCATTCACCAACGAAACGTTTTTAGCGTCTCCTAAAGGCGTTGTTCCATCTTCTTCGGTTAGATCAATAGACAACTCCAAAGCTATAGATGATAAATCCACCAGTTGACCATTCACTCCCTTGATGATGAATTCCAGATAAGTGTCTGTAAACTTATTATTGACCCCAGAATTCACAGGTAATACATCCACCGTTTGTCTGCTTGCAATTGTTGATTCTACCAATCGAGGGGAAAATACTTTAGGAAAGGCTTCACTAACAGCAGCTGTATAGTGTTCTAATGGCACCTGGAGGCCAAGAGCGTTATATCCGGCCATGTTCGCGCTTTAGACAACACCAGCCGAGTGAAAAGAAGTTATGACAACACATCATTATATTTCGCTTTAGTAAAACGTTTGATGTTTACTAATTTTTTTGTTTGTTTATTCTTTTTCTGCACTCTTCCGCCTATCATTTGCTTCCCCACTCCTTTCATTGTTTCAATTCCGCGTTTCTTAAGAGATTGTTTGAAAGTATGTTTGTCATTATTAATGTCGTCTAGTACGTTCTGCCCCAAGCTAAGCGCAGCCGGGGCCAAAGTTCTCATGATAAAGGGCGCTGCTCGACGCGCTATCCCGCTTAAAAAGGAAAATAATCCTCCTCCACGCGTATAACGTCTACTGCTGTTGAAAATCCGTATATCATCAGTCCCACCACCTCGAGGAGGGGTTAACCGAATGTATAATTCCTCAACAGAGGGGGGAATAAAGTGGACACGCATTTCTCCGCTTGTTTCAGACGAATGAGGAGTGGCGGGAAAGCGTTGGTGTTATATACCTCCTGCAACGGGACGTACATGCAAGACTGCTATGGTGCACCCACGTTCGTCAAAATGTATTGGGTTACCATCTTGATCCCTAATAGTGATGCTGACGCTGTCTATCATGTTGGTGTTAAGACGCACATATAGTTTTTTATTGTTGCTGTTATCACTTCCATTTAGGGAGATTACATCCAAAATATTTACAGACTGGTTTCCATATCTAGTAGAAGAGATTTTATCGCAATAAACACACAGAATATCAACTCCTCCTCTAGGCATTGGCGGGAATAGACATGTGTTAACTACACTGAGGCATACTGACGTTTTGCGAATATGTCATATTCTATTTCTGGAACTACGCCCAACAATTTCCCAAAAGCGGTTCCAAATGATAATGTAACTCTACTTATGTTTTTATGCCCCATTGCAGAGCTAATATTCTCATCACTAATCACAGTAGTGAACTTGTTTCGATTGGAGGAAGAATCATATTTAATAAAATGCTTTTTATATTTAGCTGAAAATTGTTTTAATGACTTTCCTAAAAAACTCAGTTTAGCATTACTTGAAAATATGGCCTCTATTTCTGTATTAATCGTGGTATTAATTTCTTTTATAGTTCCAGCTAAAACATCAGATGATAATAAATGCTTTGAATGCATGTATTTCCCCTCACCCACTTTCTCATACGTAACGCCTACACGTATATATGCCTCTGGATTATCATGCTTAATAACGTAATGGGAAGTGGGGAGGAGTAATTTTTGTAGACACATTTCATAACTCCTCCTGGGATCTAATTCTAGCTGGTTAAACAATCGATTTTGGAAAGATGCGGGGATGTTATTGGGGAATAAATGCGTATCTGATACGCTGGTGGCGTATATCACGTGAGTGTCCATCGCTCCGTCTCCTTAGACTGCTTTTTGCCTAGTAAAGCCAGCTACACATTACATGCACATTTATATACACTCACCTGTTAATATACGATCCAGGAAGCATTCCTTTTACTGTGAGGATCAATCTTTGCAGTTGCCTTTCTCTTAACAGATGGAGCCTCATACACTTGACTGCTTGCCGTAGTATTACGGAATAAATCTCATGATGTAGATGTTAGTGTGAAAAACAGTTGAGCAATGGGGAGTTTATCCGGTAAAAAAACAGATTTAAGCACAGTCATTTTATGTATAATGTCATTAATTATATGTATGCCAGATACTGGAGCCAATACATTTCCATTCAGATCCCAACGAACGATTCCAGTAGCATCATAATGGTTTAGCAAGGATCTTGCATATTCATGATCTCGCACTTTCAACTTCAAATCTATTAAATGTTTTATGGAAGGGTTGGTATGCAACTGAGGAGGTGGTGGTTTGACAGTAAGATGTTCAGCAACAGCTTTCACAGTGGGGTAAGCAGGGCTGTGTGCAGCTTTCCGGTTGTCCACTATTTTACGCGGTACGAGATAAAAGGCTTTCATTTTACTTTACTTACTGAACAACCGTGTAATTAAACTAGCTGCAATCGGTAAAATAATGGATAAAATACTGCCTCCTCGTTTGCTGGTTAATATCCGTTTCTTAGTTGACACAGAAGGTTTCTTACAGGCTAGTGACCGAATAAGCAATTTATATTTTTTCAACTTTTTAACGACCTTGTCAGGCACGGGCAATTTTTTTTTTAAAAGTTATTAAAAATTTCTGATAAACAATTTATATGTGGTTTCTTCAATTTTTCAATCAACTGCTTTCTCGAGGAATACTGAAGTTTTGATAATAGTTGGATCAATTCCTTGTATTTATAAACTAAGGGCTTCTTCATTATAAATGTAATATCTCAGCAGCATCAATCCATTGATCGAATGATCGATCATAACCTGCGTACCTAACTTTATACTGGAGTTTGCCAGAGACTCTGCGTTGTCCCAATACCTTCTCAATATTAAAGGTTTGAGGCAAATGTGTTGGTGTTAATTCTTGTTTATAGAAGCCACCATCAATTTCTTCCCCATTCAGATCTTTTAGAAAGTATAAAGGGATGTGTTGTCTCCGATCAATACGTGTAACTGTAAATATCTCTCGGGTGCTCTGCTGCTTAAACCCTTTCTTAAACTTGGAAATGCGATCAGATAGAGTGATGCGCACTGTATCACCAACACTCAATCGAGGAATGACAGTTCTCTTTGATTTGCTCGGGCTTTTATACATTAAATCAAATTGTTTGGCGTGTTCGCTGGGCGAGGATAGAGCGTGCACCTCCGTGGGTGTCTTCCCCTTCAATCCTCTGTGTGGGGTTAAATTATATGTTTTCACAATATCTGGTAGAGCCTGCATGTGTTTTAAAGTGTTGTGCGCCGTCATAAACTTGTAAAGTTTACCTTTTAAAGTACGTATGAACCGCTCAGCAATTGAAGCTTTAGTCTCCTGAGAAAATACACTATATAACTGTACTTTCCTTGCTGCCAGCATTTTTTTCATAGTGGCGTTATAAAATTCTCCACCTCGATCAGAATTAATTTTGCGCACTCCCTGAGAATGAGGTTAATCTAGAATTAAAGCCAGAGCTTTACTGGTACTTTTCCCATCCTTGGCGCGTAAGGGTACTACTTGAGCGTACCTGGAGAAAATATCTACACATACGAGTAAATATTTCACTCCATCATTATGTTTGTCCAATAAACTCATCTCGGCCAAGTCTATAGCTTGAAATAGTCGTGGTTTAGGGCTTAACACCCGACGCCGAGGGAATTTATGTGGTTGTAAATAATGCAACGTATAGGAGTCAGAGCTTTTCAGATAGTCCTTTACATCGTCTAGAGTTATACTAGAGTTAATTAATTTGGCGGCCTTATACAACCTCTGTACCCCTTCAAGCCCCCCCGCTAGATGAGGGGTCGTTATATACTCGTTCCAGTACATCTTTCTTGCTCACCATTGGTAAACTATCTCATAGGGCGGTTCGTGAACAATATTACCGCGTAATGTTATCGTAGATGGAGTGTTCGAGCCCAGATCTACTAGCAAATAGCCGTAGGGTTGGCTAATAACTTGCTTATATAACTCTACAAATTTCTTTGAATCCACTTTCCCAAATATTTGTCGTCCGAGTGTTTCAATTTGTGACAGGTCTCGTGATTTAACCAATATGAAATGAGAAGCATTTAAACTAATATTCCTCGAATATTTACCAGGAAAAAGTATATTTTGAGTAATCAATATGACGGAAACCATGAAATGTCGGCCCCTAGTAAACATGTCTGATACGATTTTTGAATTCGCAGACTCTGTAAAAAGGTCATCATAGATTACTAAGATATGCGAGTCATTATCTACTCGCTCTTCCACAGGATCAATAATGGTTGAATGCTCGATCAGCTTCCCTTTAATTTGTGGATCTGATCGTAATTCAGAGTAACCTCCTCCGCATATGATTATTGAGGAGAACTTGTGTTGATACTTCCTTACAAGTTTACTGCACAAGTAGGATTTTCCGCTGTTTGAATAACCAGCAATAATAACACGAGATGGTTCTCTGAAAATATCTAGATGTTCCTCATGGATTATATCATAGGAACTGTCCATGATTAATGCTTCGTTAAGACTGCTAAAAACTAAGGAACTGAGGTGGTATTTATACAAACATAGTCATTTACAGGTGTTTATTCACATATTTTATGTACAGCAACAACATTTTTAAAACTAATCATAGTTCTTACAGTTCACAAACAATAATATTAAACATTCTATTTTTAAAACTAAACATAGTTCTTATAGTTCACAAACAATATTATTAAACATCCTATTTTAAAACTAATCATAGTTCTTACAGTTCACAAACAATAATACTAAACATCCTATTCATTCAGTATAAATAGTTCTAGTCATATGGGGCATCCATCTTAATACTACCTAACAATTGTACAACATAAAATCTAGCGAGGGTTGAATAGTTTCTGAGCTGTAGCATCGCGTTTGCTCCAGGGACGGAATATTGGGTAGAGTCTCTGTGCTTGCTCTACTTCCTCCTCCATAATCACTTCTTCCATCTCCTCCTCCTCTCCCACTTCTACATCCATCTCATCATCATTGTTATTGGGAATATCAGGATGACCATACGCTAGGGACTGTGTGGGGCTTAAAATGTAGCGTTTATCGTCAAATGCTGACAATCCTCTGCAGGTAGTGCGACATTTACAAATCTTTCCTTGCACGTTGCGTATAGATCTCGACACATACCTGATTGAAGTGTTTGTTTCAAGAGTGTGTTGAAATGAGTCATGTGAGAGTTTCTCTTGTAGATGGTATGGTACGCCCTTACACTTACAAGTGTGCTCCCCATCATGTGTGGTGAACGAATATGTTTTAGGTCTGAGAGCAATTAACTGGTTAATAATCTTAGAGCCTATTTCAGAATTGAGCAATCCTAGTTCACCTTCTCGCGCTTTAGAGTAGGATGGATGTGTGTCATTAAAATTACTAAAATCCATACAGTCGAAGAGAGGAGACTTATTCAACTCTTCAAACACATCCTGACAGTCCAGTTTAATGATGAAAGAGTCTGTGTCTGTATATAACAGACTCGCTTTATCCCCGTACGCAGGTTTGACAACATCATACCAGAACTCATAGAGTCACCTCTTAGCAATTTGAAGTATATGATAACCCAGATAGGTAGGAGTGTTGACTAGGAGAGACTTCTGCTTGATAGTACATATCACACGATCCTTACTTACCAAAAGACTCCGCTTGAAGAACGGGTTTCGAGCATGTTTCAGGAAATGACTACTATCTGTGACCAAATAGTGTTTGTTCCCATATTTAGATACATCTGTGAGACTCTTTCCATATATAGAGTTTGATACGAGTTTGAAAGTTTTTTTTTTATCGCGCATTTGGTACTGGCACGTTCACGAACATTGGTTTCAATGAAGTCTTTAAGGTAGCTCTCCTGCTCGAATTCGTAGATGTCGTGAACTTTAGCTACTTCTAATCCAATGCGCATGAGTAACTGTAACAAGTCCAGACTAACGAGGTAGTCTTTCTGAGGAAGGTGAGAAGCAATTAATTTAGTGTTGTTTTTAGGCAGCCCGCGACTTTCTTCTGTAAGAATATTCTTACTGTAGGGTGAAATGTGTTCCTCAGTAATGCAAGTATGTGAAAGAACTAGGGGCAGTTCATCTGTATACCTAGCTACCTCAGGTCGGACCTGCAGTGTATCACACAACACCCAATACCCCTTGGACCCGTCACATGGGATATTCTCCAAGCCTCGCTCTAGCAGCATGTCACGCTCATTGTGTGTCAGTTTCCGGATCCCGCCACGAGGGAGCAGTTCAGTCATACACGCCCCGTAAAGACTGTTAAAATCTAAGTAAATGATGTAGCTACTATCTTCCCCTAGATCTAAGCCTGTGTGCTGGTTCTCCACATTCATGTACTGTCTCGTTACACTGGTAAACCCACCTCGGAGATTCCGACGAAGTAAATCATATAACAATGGGTCTGACACAACATCAAGTTCAACTTTCGATTTAAGCAAGAATGCATCCCAAGCAAATGAGGGTAAAGAAATGTAGTGTGAAATGTCTAATTTGTAGAGATCAAGCATGGTATCTCGCCAGACTGTGAACACATCAGCTAGCAATCCTGTGTCCACTTTGAGGTAAAGGAGCAGATACTCCCCTATGTTGCGACATTTAGCCAAATCAAAAATTTCTAAGGCTTGTTTATAATCTTTTTCTGACAACTCTTCGTCTTTTAGTGTATTGTAAAACTTATCGCGAGAAGGAAGGTGTGGTTCATCTAACACAGACAGGATAAATAATCATAGCAGAATGATTGTTTACCCTTGAGTAGTTTTGGCATGGCCGCTTTATTTACACCTTTTAACATAGCCAAAGTGAATGTGGTAGGTTTCCCACTATCAATATGATCCTTGGCAATTCTTCCTAGCGAGCCGTTGAGAAGGGCTAAACTATCCAAAAATCTTAAGTTGTTCACATCAACTTTCATAAATTTAAATCCATCCTTATCTAATATATCTATTTCACTTCCTGGTCTATCTCTCATCTCGTTTAGGATTACTCCTAAATCAAGTGTATAGGAACTTGTATGAATTTACACACTGCAAATTACATCTATCACAGTAAGCTGCTTGATAATTGTGGAATCTTACTGTGTGGTCGTGATGACGGACTTTGATTACATCTTCTCAGTTAAAAGGTTCATCACAGAGTTCACAGGCAGTTTTTGTCTCAAATATTGCCTGTTGTTGCTGAGACATGTGAAGTTTATAGGATACTATCCCCTTCTTGATTCTAGCCCATGATACTTCTAGCGTGGTTACAAAGTGATTGGCCGCATCTTTACCCAAATAAGTATCTTTCTCAACAATATTCATCTGTCAATGATGATGTACGCATACGCCACTGCGTTGTGACGTGATTCTATCATTCCCTTAGGGTTCGAGCGGTCTAACATGCATTCAAAGTCATAAAAGCACATGTGACTAGGACCATACCCCCGTCCATAGTTACGGAAAGTAATCTTCCTCTCTGGTGGGTAGAATTTGAGAGTCTGATGTACTTTGCATGTACTTTCATGGCTTTGCATGCTATCAGCTGGGAGTGGTATCATACAACAATGACAAAAGCTGTGTTGCCTTGGGATTAGATCTGTATTGTTGCTCATATTACATACATATTGGTTAAAATCCTTAATTAATACTAAGTGTTGAGCTTCCAACATCAGCAATGGTATGATATCAGTATATCCCCCTCTTCCCTTCCTAGCTAGTGAAATGTAGTGTCGTTGTCGTCGTCTAGCGTTTTCATCTCTTTCTAGTGAATAGATGAATATACTGACCTTATTCATTTTCTCTACCTTGTGAATATCCTCGAATGTTACTGCAGAATTGACATCTGCTGGCCAATTAATGTGTCTGAGACACCAACTAGCATTCACAGATCTAGCGCGAATATTATCTAGATGCATCCCCTTAGCTAAACATTTATAAGCTGCAACACACTGCATAAGGCAAATATCAGCCTCTCCCTCTGGATTGAAAACCAATTTTTTTCCGCGCAACCCTTCAGGATAGTCTACATACGAGCCTAATCTTATCGGATGTTCAATCTGACCGCAGTTAATGTAAAACCCTGTGAGCCGCTCAACCAAGACATTGGACCCCTCCCTCTCTTCCAGGTACTGGGATATTTTCCCTGTCAATTCGTCAGCCCAAAAGTCGATAAGAGTTTCTACTTCCTCAAGAGTAATTCTTCGCCCCTCACCTCGTATGGGAAAGCCATCGTTACTTATAGGATCCAATAGATTATCCTCCCCGTCTTGTTGTACATTTAAATTCCGCACAATTAGAGTGATGTCTGGGTAAATTAGGAGTGATGGGTGTTGTGGAGAGAAAAGGGCACGTATCTTATTAATGAAAAAATCACTATGTTCTCAGATAGAGTCCTGGGGAGGTGTTAACATGCTCCGGTATGGAGAATGAAAGCCGAACATAACTGCCATTATAGGTATCAATTCGATCCAGTAAGTAAGTAAGTAATTATCAAAAGAAGGCACCAAACCGGGAAGGCTATGTAGCACCATCAAATACGCAAAATAATCAGAGGGCGCTAAATATCACCAAGGATGCCAATACGAGAACAAAAACGCATAAGGCGAACGATATCAAAAGTATCCGAGTCACCAAGAATTCTATCGAGGGACAGGTGACCGCGAGGGGCGGTCGGAAAGCAAGACACACGCTCGTCCTGGAAGTCAGGACATTCAAGAAGGACATGCACGACCGTAAGAGGGACAATGCAACTAGGACAATAAGGAGCAGGGCGGCGCTCCATCAAGTGACCATGGGTTAAGCGAGTATGGCCAATACGCAACCTCGCTAGAGCTGTTTCCCACCGCCGGTTACGGTGGAAGGAGGACGGCCACGAGGAAACACAACATTTAAGAGTACGTAGCTTGTTACCAGTAACAGACAACCAAGAAGCCTGCCAACGGGTAAGGACTGAGGAATGGATAACCGGGTAAAAGTCGGAATACGGAATGCCTTTACGAGAGATGGGACAAGAGCGGACAGCTTCCTTAGCGGCAGCATCCGCACGCTCATTTAAAGACACGCCAATATGGCTGGGAACCCAACAAAACTCAACCGACTTAAATTTACTGTGAACGAGAAACAGCCAATGCTGGATCTCGACAACTACCGGATGAACTGGATTAAAGCACCCGAGAGCCATGAGGGCACTACGAGAGTCAACAACAACCACAAAGGAAGACTGACAACGAGAAAGCAGGAGACGAAGAGCATAGAGAATAGCATAAAGTTCCGCTGTAAAGATGCTAGTCTCCGGAGGCAAGCGACACATATAAGTGCGATCAGGAAAAACAACAGAGTAGCCAACACCGTCCGCTGACTTAGACCCATCGGTGAAGACAGAAACGGAGCGGGAGTGAGAAGAAAAGTGCTCGAGGAAAAGGCGTTTTAGAACTGTAGGAGGGGTAAAAGCTTTAGTGATACGAGTCAAGGATGTACAAAACCGCGGAAGAGGGACCCTCCACGGGGGCAAAGAAGGAACAACACGAGGAGAAACATCAGAAATACGAACGGAAAGAGAATCCTGCAGGCGAGATAACCGGACAGAAAGAGGGAGGTGGTGAAGAGGTACAGGAACCGCAGGAGGGGTAAAAGTTAAAGCACGACAGAGACGAGAGGAAGGATGTTGCAAGGACCGCGCAAGATAGCGAAGACAGTAGCGATCACGGCGGTCCTGGAGAGACAGGAAGCCAGTGTCAACATACAAGCTAAGGACGGGAGTCGAACGAAAGGCACCAGAACTGAGGCGCAACCCAGTATGGTGCAAAGCATCAAGACGGCGAAGAGTAGAAGGAGAAGCAGACGAGTAAGCAGGGCAACCATAATCGAGCTTAGACAGGACGAGAGAGGAATGTAAAGCAAGGAGAGTGCGCCTATCTGCCCCCCAAGAAGTATGGGACAAGACCCGAAGGAGGGTAAGGGACTTAGAGCACTCAACACGGAGGTAAGAGATATGGGGAGACCAAGACAAACGAGTGTCAAGGAATAACCCCAAAAGCTTCGCGGAATCTTTGTATTCAAGGGGATGACCATAAAGTGACAAAGAGGGACGAAGAACAACCCGTTTCCGCGTAAAAGTCATGGCACAAGTCTTAGAAGTAGAGAACTTGAAGCCATGACCTGTGGCCCAAGACGACACGGCATCAATCGCAAGTTGAAGCCGGCGTTGAAGGAGAGGCGAATCATCACCCTGACAACAAAGGGTAAGATCATCGACATAGAGAGCGGAGAAGACACCAGAAGGAAGAGAGGAAAGAAGACCATTGAGGGCAACCAGAAAAAGAGTAGTGCTCAGAACACTACCCTGGGGCACACCTTCGTATTGCTGAAAAGGGGGAGAGAGAGCGGTACCAAGGCGCACCCGAAAGGAACGACGAGAGAGGAAGCTGCGGAGAAAGAGAGGGAGATGACCACGAAGGCCAAAAGAATGAAGTTGAGATAGGATATGATAACGCCAAGTGGTGTCGTAAGCCTTTTCTAGGTCAAAAAGGACGGCAACAACGGAGGTCTTCGCAGCAAAAGCAGTACGTATATAGACCTCCAAGTTCACCAGGACATCTGTCGTGCTGCGGCACTTGCGGAAACCAAATTGAGAAGGGGAGAGGAGGTGATGGTGTTCCAGGAACCACATCAGACGAACGTTAACCATACGTTCAAAGAGTTTGCAGACACAACTTGTGAGAGCAATAGGGCGAAAGTCCTTAGGGGAAGTACCCAGAGACCCTGGTTTGCGAACAGGGAGGACAACGGCATCGAGCCAGTCCTCAGGGACTGACGACGACTCCCAGATCCGATTATACAGACTCAGTAAATACTGAGACGTGCTCGGAGGGAGATGGCGAAGCATCTCATAATGAATACCATCGGAGCCCGCCGCCGTAGAACCGCAGAGGGCCAGGGCAGAACGAAGTTCAGAGAGAGAGAAGGGATCATTATAGGGAAGCTGAAGATGAGTGCAGAAATCTAAAGGACGAGACTCAAGGACAGGTTTACGAAGAAGGAAAGATTGGGGAAGATGAAGACCAGAGCTAACAGAAGAAAAGTGGGAACCCAGTTCGGAAGCGACCTGCAACGGGTCCGCCACAAGAGTATCATGGAGGTGAAGGACCGGTGAAACATCGGGAACGAACTTACCCGCTATCTTGCGGATACGCTTCCAGATCTGGGCCAGAGGGGTTTCGGACGTAATTGTCGAGACATAAGATGCCCAACATTCACGTTTAGCCGTACGGATGGCCCTACGGGCCACCGCACTCGCTTTCCGAAAGAAAAGAAAAGAATCGGTCGTCTGCCTACGGCGGTGCTTCTTCCAGGCTGCACGCTTACAGCGGACAGCCCGAGCACAGTCCGCATTCCACCAGGGAACGCACTTCCGTGGACCCCGAGAGGAAGAGCGAGGAATAGAGCGGAGGGCAGCGTCGAAGACAGTGTCATGAAAAAGGAGGAGAGCGCGAGAGAGGGGCAGAAGGGAGAGGTCAGAGAGAGTAGCACTGAGGGAAAACAGGGTCCAGTCCGCCTTAGCAAACTGCCACCTAGGGAAAGAGAGGGAAGGGCGAAAAGAGAAAAAGGAAACAAGGATGGGGAAATGATCACTTCCATGGAGGTCATCAAGAACCTGCCATGTGAAATCTAAGTAAAGAGAAGAAGAGCAGAGAGAAAGATCAAGACAAGAAAGGGTGCGAGTTCGAGAGTCCAAATGAGTGGGCTCACCAGAATTCAGAAGAGACAGGGAAGAAGAGAGGAGAAACGGCTCAAGGAGGCGACCCCGGGTATTCGTCAGAACGTCACCCCAAAGAGAATGACGACAATTGAAGTCACCCAGCAGGAGCACAGGCTCCGGCAAGGAGTCTAGGAGGTGTTTCAAATCAGGAAGAGAGAGCGGGACACTCGGGGGGAGATAAATGGAACAAACTGTGTACCATTTCCCCACAAAGACACGAGCAGCAGAACAATGGAGAGGCGAAGGAAAAAGTAAAGGAACAAAGGGAACATCAGCCCGAATCAAGAGAGCAGAAGAATTAGAAGCCCCAGCAATGGCTGGGGGGGGGGAGAGAAAGGAATAGCCACGAAAACGACCAGGACGAGCACCAAGCATCGGCTCCTGGAGACAGACACAAAGGGGCGAAAACCGCGAAACCAGAAGTTGGAGTTCGAGGAAATTGGCGTAATAACCTCGAACGTTCCATTGAAGAATGGACAACGACGAGAAGAGAAAGGACAAAAACAGAGAACAAGGAAGAAACAAAGGCGAAAGACCAACAGAGCACGTTAAAGAATATCAGGGTCGGGATCAGGGTCAGCAAAGTCAGGGTTAGGGGGCATGGGTAAACTGAGCAAAGACGGAGGGAAGGAAACGGGAGAACAGATCAGAGGTGGGCGGGCAGGGTCCGGAGGAGGAGGAGGAGGAGGAGGAGGAGACAACGGAGAGGAGCAGTCAAGGACAGCAGCAGGAAGAGGGGGAGTAGAAAATTCGATCCAGTAGCTGAGGTTGAATTTCTAGGGCAGGTGGGGGAGAGGGAGAGAGAGGTGGTGGGGGTGATGGGAGAGGGCTAGGGAGGGATGGGGGGTGGTGATAACCCCCCTCCGAGATGAATGGGAGACACTGCACGGTCAGCTATTACGCCAGACGGTGCTAACCAGTCAGAATTGACAGACGCTGACGAGTCAAGGTCACGGTCTGCTGAGCTGTTGTCGTCTGAGTCAAGGTTATTCTCACGGTTTGTGATGCTGTTGTTAACGCTCGCATTCTCACCACTGCTGCTGCTGCCGTAGCTGTCGCTGATTGATTGGGGTATGGGGCTGGGGGAGGAACGGGGGGTTGAGTGAGCGCGTGAATGAGCCCTCCCCTCCCTGTGAGTTGAGGGGAGAGAGCCGGATGTGGATAATGTCCACTCTGCTGAGTTGGGTGTGTCACTCTCACTGCCGCTGCTCTCAGCGCTGCTGGATGCCAAATCTATGCACAGTGGTGTGTCATCTGTAAAAAAAAGAAAAACATATTATCTCTAGAAAGAATGAAAGCATATATATATATATATATATATATATATATATATATATATATTATGAGGTGAGGGAACAGACTGGTGGGAATTAATATGTTTAGGAAATAGACTGAAATAAGACAGTATTAACTTACTTATGTCCAGGTGAAGGGGTTGAGCAGGTGTGTGGGTATGAATCCGTAACATTGTGTTAACAGGGCGAGATATTGTCTCGTAGCCTCCCATCTGGCGGCGCAGCCGGCCTTGATGAAGGGGAGGGGGGTGCCCGCGAGTGAGATCTGCTCTCCTTAGCTCAGTGTGGGAGGGATGTGGTATAGACTCGATGACTTCTATCTGTTCCCTCCGTCGATTGAGGTACGGATTATAACCTGAAATGGAACAAAATGATATTCAGCACGTGTGAATGGGGAAAATATGTTTATTATGCATGTGTGTTCGCTTGCAACTGGATGTAATACAGATACGAGAAGTATATTTTTATATGATACCTACGTTTATGTGAAGTTTCATTCCCGCGATGACCTCCTCGCGGGGCAGGTGAGCAATAAGGACACTTCACGGTTTTGTAAACTGAAATTGGAAAGAACATATTTAACTGTGTGGAATGTAATAGCCCGAATGAGTAAATATTCTCACACTATAAGAGATAATAGTTTACACACGCGATATTTCACCTGTGGATGCCATAAAAAAATGTGGAATATTAAATAAGAATATCACTCACGGTTATCACAGAAAATCTGCTGACATCGCTTGCATTTGATGTCGTAATGGCCTAGGGGCGGTTTTTCACAGCTTGCGCATTGCAGTCGACATAGTTGATTTGGTGATGGAATATAAAACACTCCGCATTTCATGCAGGCTGTAGAGGTTCGCCTTTCCATGACGCGGAGCTGTATGGCGAGTGTGTGTAGCAAATGAAGACTCGCAGTGAACTAATGGCGCGTTTGTGTGTGATGGGAGGGAAACGACCCAGGTCAAATGAGAAGTGATTGATGGTTGACAGGTGAAGCCCCTGCTGGCGAGAGTATGAACCTCGCTCCCCTCCTTAACGAATCCGCAGTGGATAGAGAGCCATGGTAGGGTGAACATCTCTGGTCTACTCTGAAGACATCGAAAACCCCTTAAAGCAATGGACCACTTCCGCACGAGGCTGCTCTCTCTCTCTCTCTTACCTCCCTCAACACTTACGGCTTCCTGTAGGGGGAAGCTAATGGACGTCAATGTTATCCTCTCCCCTCCCTCACCCCAAACAACATATCAGACTTATGTTGGCTCCCCTCAACCTCTACATAACTTACTTACCATCATCAAACTATTATCTACACACAGGATTAAGTCTACGGCCAACACACATACATATTAAACTACTCTTTCCACTCTTATCCTTGTATTTCTTACTCTACCACATAGCCCACACACTCTCATACACCCCCAACAACATGACCTCCCCTCATTCCTGACCACATACCCTAACACCAGACGCTCACACGCGTCCGACACGCACCAAACTTCCGGGAAAATTCCCCCCAAAACCCTGTGGGACTAGACACCTGCGCACCACCTGCCCAGCTGACTCTATAGAGCCACCTGGGCAGATGGTGCGCGCGGTTCTAGGCGTACTTTACACTACTACCGCGAAGGACGGTCGGAAAGCAAGACACGCTCGTCCTGGAAGTCAGGACATTCAACAAGTATATGCATAACTGTAAGAGGGACAACGCAATTAGGACAATAAGGAGCAGGGCGGCGCTCCATTAAGTGACCGTGGGTTAAGCGGGTATGACCAACCTGCAGCCGTGCCCAAGCAGTTTCCCACCACCGGTTACGGTGGTAGGAGGAAGGCCACGGGGACACACTACGTTTGAGAATACGCAGCTTGTTACCAACCACAGAGGACCAACAACCCTGCCAACGGGCAAGAATGGAAGAATGAATAACAGGATAAAAGTCGGAATAAGGAATACTTTTACAGGAGATGGGACAAGAACTGATAGCTTCCTTAGCGGCAGCATCCACACGCTCATTGAAAGAAACGCCGATATGGCTGGGAACCCAGCAAAACTCTACTGATTTAAATTTACTAGAAATAAGAAACAGCCAATGTTGAATCTCGATGACCACCGGATGGACAGGATTAAAGGACCCTAGAGCCATCAGGGCACTACGAGAATCAACTACAACCACAAAGGAGGAATGAGAAAGCAAGAGACGAAGAGCAGAGAGAATAGCATAAAGTTCTGCCGTAAAGACGCTAGCCTCTGAAGGGAGGCGACACATAAGTACGGTCAGGAAAAACAACAGAGTAGCCCACACCGTCCGCAGACTTAGACCCATCAGTGAAGATGGAAATAGAGTGGGAGTGCGAAGAAAAGTGCTCAAGGAAGAGGTTTTTCAGAATAGTAGGAGGGGTAAAGGCTTTAGTAATACAAGTCAAGTACGTACAAAACTTGGGAAGGGGGACTCTCCACGGAGGTAAAGAAGGAACAATACGAGGAGAAACATTAGAAATATGAACAGAAAGATAATCCTGTAAGCGAGATAACCGGGCAGAAAGTGGGAGACAATGAAGAGGAACAGGAACCACAGGAGGAGGAAAAGTCAATGCACGACAGAGGCGAGAGGAAGGATGTTGGAAGGACCGCGCAAGATAGCGAAGACAGCAGCGATCACGGCGGTCCTGAAGAGAGAGAAAGCCAGTGTCAACATACAAACTAAGGGCGGGAGTCGAACAAAAGGCACCAGAGCTGAGACGCAACCCAGTATGGTGCAAAGCATCAAGACGGCGAATAGTAGAAGGAGAAGCAGAAGAGTATGCAGGGCAACCATAATCGAGTTTAGACAGCACGAGAGAGGCGTGCAAATAGAGGAGCATGCGCCTATCTGCTCCCCAAGAAGTATGGGACAAAACCTTAAGGAGGTTAAGGGCCTTAAAGCATTCAACTCGGAGGTAAGAGATATGGGCTGACCAAGACAAACGAGTGTCAAAGACTAACCCCAAAAGCTTCGCGGAATCCCTGTACACATGAGGATGACCATAAAGCGACAAAGAGGGACGAAGAACGACATGCTTCCGAGTAAAAGTCATAGCACAAGTCTTAGACGCAGAGAACTTGAAGCCATGATCGGTGGCCTTGGTAATTAAGATTATTAATAATTTGAAGAACAATAACCAAATATTTTAACACACATAATTTATATACCCCACCTGAGTTGAATAAATTACTAGGCTGAGGATTTTATTAATCAGAAAGAGTCATGGCCAGTGTGTAGGGTCACCCGCTGGGATCACGATGGTCCTCAGGTCAGTGTGTGGGATCACCCACCCGTTGGGGTCACGACGGTCCTCAGGTCAGTGTGTGGGATCACCCACCCGTTGGAGTCACGACGGCCCTCGGGTCAGTGTGTGGGATCACCCACCCGTTGGGGTCACGACGGTCCTCGGGTCAGTGTGTGGGATCACCCACCCGTTGGGGTCACGACGGTCCTCGGGTCAATGTGTGGGATCACCCACCCGTTGGGGTCACGACGGTCCTCGGGTCAGTGTGTGGGATCACCCACCCGTTGGGGTCACGACGGTCCTCGGGTCAGTGTGTGGGATCACCCACCCGTTGGGGTCACGACGGTCCTCAGGTCAGTGTGTGGGATCACCCACCCGTTGGGGTCACGACGGTCCTCGGGTCAGTGTGTGGGATCACCCACCCGTTGGGGTCCCGACGGTCCTCGGGTCAGTGTGTGGGATCACCCACCCGTTGGGGTCACGACGGTCCTCGGGTCAGTGTGTGGGATCACCCACCCGTTGGGGTCACGATGGTCCTCAGGTCAGTGTGTGGGGTCACCCGCTGGGGGTCATGACGGTCCTCAGGTCAGTGTGTGGGGTCACCCGCTGGGGGTCACGACGGTCCTCGGGTCAGTGTGTGGGATCACCCACCCGTTGGGGTCACGACGGTCCTCAGGTCAGTGTGTGGGATCACCCGCTGGGATCACGACGGTCCTCAGGTCAGTGTGTTGGGTCACCCGCTGGGGTCATGACGGTCCTCAGGTCAGAGTGTGGGGTCACCCACTGGGGGTCATGACGGTCCTCAGGTCAGTGTGTGGGGTCACCCGCTGGGGTCACGATGGTCCTCAGGTCAGAGTGTGGGGTTGTAACACGGGAGGGTGGTGTCGTCTCTCTCTCCTACTCTATACCCGTATTCTGATTTATTTTATTTTCAATCCAAGGGACCCCAGAGCTGCTACTCTTGCCGAATCCCACGCCACGTGGTCTTAAACAATTTTGACCGGCTTAGATTCTACAGCCTTTATGACGTGGAACCAGACCCCTAGCAAACTCTAGAATCTCCTTACGCCGCCACCACCAGACCATTAACACTGAGGAGCAATAACTGAGGTCGGGATCGATTATGCTCTCAATGAACCTTGGGGCTTGATCCCCAGTTATTTGGAATAGGATGGATGAATCTACGTTAAGTGTGGGAATATTAATAAAGGGATAACTGAATTCATAATCTGTGTTAGGCTCTGCGACCCAACGAAAACTCGGCCTCGTGGAAACCACGTGTCCAGGACAATGAATAATAGAACATGAAATGGAAATTAATAAAAAGGCAATTTACTAACTAAATGGTTTATTAAAAATCTAAAACAAAATCTAAATCAAAGCACTCCCTAGCTGAACACTCCCAGACTTAAGGCATGAGATGAACTAATTTCCTATACCAAACTTATAGCAACTATACCTCTTTATTCGACAAGTTGATGGGGGCCGATTTATTGGGAGAGGCAGGTGGTTCACCTTCTCCAGTTGCTGACCACGACCATACTGATTTCTGCTCCCTCTGCTCGACACATAAACCAGATGGGTATCCCTACGCCTGGCTTATTAGGTTTACTCGTAGGGTTTAAGTTGAATCAACTAACCTCTGTTGTACGGAACATCCCACATGGTTGAACTCTTTTACTGAAGGTAATTACACCGGCATCTTAGGGAAGAGCTATTTCCGATTACAAAATGGCTATTTGACCTTTGAGACTTATTGAATGTGGAAACTCTGATGACCCATGACCTAGGGTCGCCCAAATCGTTCCGCACTAAGGACTAGTCCCGGCTCGTGACGTCACTGATGGTGACTTACTAAAGTCTTCTGACAATTTAGGATACTCTTGATACTTAAAACAGAAATACTATTGAGTACAATTTGAATGAAGACTAATTTCTCTAAATTACTGAATTCTGTAAGATAATTCATTATACGTTGCTTATAGACACAGGCGCCAGCCATTTTTGTATTTCAACCACCAATTCCCAGGGGATGCTCTGTGCTCCCAGAGTCAGGTCAACTACAACGTCACTCAACTTCCCAAACTCCCATGTCTGAGAGAGAACATACTAGATAATTCCTACAACAACCTAATTTGTTACAGGGTCACCCGCTGGGGACACGACGGTCCTCAGATCAGTGTGTATGGGGTCACCTGCTGGGGTCACGACGGTCCTCAAGTCAGTGTGTGGGGTCACACACTGGGGTCACGACGGTCCTCAGGTCAGTGTGTATGGGGTCACCCGCTGGGGTCACGACGGTCCTCAGGTCAGTGTGTGGGGTCACCCGCTGGGGTCACGACGGTCCTCAGGTCAGTGTGTATGGGGTCACCCGCTGGGGTCACGACGGTCCTCAGGTCAGTGTGTGGGGTCACCCGCTGGGGTCACGACGGTCCTCAGGTCAGTGTGTGGGGTCACCCGCTGGGGTCACGACGGTCCTCAGGTCAGTGTGTATGGGGTCACCCGCTGGGGTCACGACGGTCCTCAGGTCGCCTCTATGGGACATGGAACCTTCCTTTTTACCTTAGTCAACAGTTTAATATAAATTCCCCAAACACGTAATAAACTCAGCAACCGATATAAACAGATGAAACTTAAAGTCAGCTTAAAAGTATGGTTTCAATTATTACTACAATCGGAGCTCCAGCTAGCACACACTGCGCCTGAACTGCACAATCTAAATGGGGTCTAACCGGAGCAAGATATAGCTGAAGAACAACACCAGGTGTCTTATTACTAACGCTTCGATTAGTAGTGTCCTACTTGCCTTATTAGGAACATTTACGTATTGATTTTTTAGTTTTAAGCTCGTACTTATCATAACTCCCAAATCCCTTTGGCAATCCGACTTCGCAGTATTAACACCATCCAGCTCGTATCTTGTAGCACTTTTATCATAATTACCTAGCCTCAGAACCTGACATTTGTCAGCATTAGATTAAATCTGCATACCTCCTTGTCAGTTTAAAACCTTATTTAGATCATCTATGAAGTGATAGCGAGTTTTTCCGTTTCTATTTCCTTCCCGATTTTAGTATCGAAAAATTCGCAAATATTACTGCTCAAACCTGAATCTAAATTAATTATATACATTATTAATAACAGAGGTCCAAGGACAGAGCCCAGAGGCAATCCACCAACAACATTATCCCACCCTGACTTATCCCCATTTCCACTAACTCTTTGTTTCCTTTGGTATAACCGTGCCCTAATCCATCTTAATATAGCACCCCCAATACCATGAGCCTCTGTCTTTATATTCAGTCTTTCTTGTGACACTATATCTAAATCTTTGCTAAGGTCTAGGCACAAAACATCACAAACTTTTAACAGTATCAACTATGCTGGAATAAAATGATAGCAAATTTATTAAACATGAACGGTCATTTGTGAACGCATGTTGTGAATAATTGATTAATTTATGTTTTTCAAGATGAAGACGAATGGTATTTGCAATTATCGATTCAAGTAAATTTCCCTACAATAGACGTTAAGCTAATTGGCCGATAATTTGACGAAAGTGATCTATATGTATTCTTAAAAATTGGTACCAGATTAGCAATCTTCCACAACTCTGGCACTTTGCCTGACTCTAATGATTTGTTAAAAATGCCACACAATGGCTCACAAAGCTCATCTTTGCATTCCTTAAGCACCCTAGCAAACACTTCGTTTCGCCCTCGGGATTTGTTTGCCTTCGGTTTCACTGTTTAATATCATCCTCCCTGGTAACTGTTAAACTAGTCAACCTATTCTCTTCACAACCCACATCTACTTGTTTGGCTGAAGACATAACGTTAAGTTCCTCGTTAGTAAATACAGAGATAAAGTTACATCTCTTCGTCATTATCAGTTATCGGACCTGTCTCAGTTTTTAATGGACCTATTCTTTCCCTAATCTTTGATCGATATAACTGAAAAAAAATTAGGATTTGTCTTTGTTTGCCCTGCTATGCGAACTGTATAGTTTCATTTTGCTCTCCTTATCATTTTTTAACATTTCTAACCAGTTGGACGAAAGCTTTGTCAATCTTTCGTCATATGACTTGTTTCTAAATTGGGGGATTAACTTCGTCATCCTACGTTGA
Source organism: Procambarus clarkii (assembly GCF_040958095.1). Classification (NCBI taxonomy): domain Eukaryota; kingdom Metazoa; phylum Arthropoda; class Malacostraca; order Decapoda; family Cambaridae; genus Procambarus; species Procambarus clarkii. The sequence goes on along the minus strand of NC_091172.1, from coordinate 45,048,307 downwards.
ACATATTTAAGTGAATTTATATCCATTTAATAGTACAGTGATCAAATCTGAATTGCATAGTTTAAAGGGGGCCTAACCAGAGCAAGATATAGCTGAAGAACAACACCAGGTATCTTATTAATAACGCTTCAATATATAAATCCCAGTGTCCTATTTGTCTTATTACGAACATTTATGCATTGATTTTTTGGTTTTATATTTTTACTAATCATAACTCCCAGATCCCTTTCACAAGCCGACTCCGCAATCTCAACACCATCTAGCTCGTATATTGTAACTATATCATCATTATCTAGCCTCAAAACCTTACATTTGTCAGCGTTAAATTGCGCCTGCCAATCTTTAGACCATTTCAAATCTTTATTTTAATCGTCTTGAAGTGATAGAGAGTATTTTTCTGTGTGTATCTCCCTCCAGATTTTTTAATCATCGGCAAATTTGAAAATTTTGCTGCTCAAAACCGATCATTTATCTAATTTAAATCGATCTAAATCATTTATATATACTATGAATAAAAGAGGTCCCAGGATAGAGCTTTGAGGCACTCTACTTACAACATTTTCCTTCTCTGACTTAACCTCATATATACTAACTCTGTTTCCTTTTGTATAGCAATGCCCTAATCCATCTTAATATAGCACCCCAATACCATGAACCTCTATGTTTTTAATCGTCTTTCATGTTGCACAGTATCAAAAGCTTTGCTAAAATCTAGGTACACATCACAAACCTTACCACTATTAACTGCTTCAAATATGCTGGAATAAAATGATAGCAAATTTGTTAAACATGAACAGCTGTTTGTAAATCCATGTTGTGAGTCATTTAATAATTTATGTAATTCAAGATGAAGACGAATGGTATTTGCAATTATCGTTTCAAGTAACCTTCCCACAAAAGCAGTTATGCTAATTGGCCGATAGTTTGACACAAGTGATCTATCTCCCATCTTGAAAATTGGTACCACATTAGCAACCGTCCACGACTCTGGCACTCTGCCTGACTCTAATGATTTCTTTAATATGGTAGACAATGACTCACAAATCTTCTCTTTGCATCTTTAAGCCCCCCTGGCAAAAACTTCGTTGGGCTCTGGGGATTTGTTTGGCTAGAGTTTCACAATTTGATTAATAACATCATCCCTGGTAACTGCCACACTAGTCAACCTTTCCTCGTTCCACCCACATGGACTTTTTTTTGAATTTGGTGACTACTATATAACTCATTTTAAGATTTTGAGCTTTTTCGTTTAATTCTAACCAAATAGTTTCTGTGTGTGGCTCAGTTTTGATTTTCTCTTTGAGACTACATTTCAAATTTTTCATATCATATATGGTTACTCTTCCTCCTCGTCTTATATATCTATTAGTGCAAAATATTTTAAATACATTTATTTGATATTCAGCTAATAGTTCTCTATTTTCTACATTCATCCATGTTTTGGTAAGTGCAATAATATCTATATTATCTGTGCAGACAAGAACATTTAAATTGTTTATTTTGTTTCATGACTCAAATAGTTCGTGTAATATTCCATAAGAGTATTGTTATTTTGACGCCCTTCTCCTTCCCTGTTCATTTTGCCAATTTGTTCCCTCATAAACATTGCCATCTTTTACCACAAACATCTTTTATTACCTCCTTTCTTCATATCAGTTCCCATACCACTATCTACCAACAGTTTAAAACCAAACAAACCCCTCTAAACACAGGTTCCAACAAGTTGGCAACAGCAACAACCCCAACCCTAGATAAATGCACCACATCCCGAGCATACATGTCATTTCATCCATTCAAGTGTTCCTAGTTATCAATGAATGATATTGCATTTGATTTAAAATATTTGTCCTGTCGGCAATTGATACCATGTGCCCTCGACAACCATTCATTTCCAACTCCCTTTCTTAGAAGAATGCCATATATGATCGGAATTCTTCCCTTCCTCCTAACTAATTCTATGGCTGTCCTAAAGCTCTGAATCAGTGCCTCACTCCTAACTCGTCCTACATTATTTCCACCACCACCGATTCAAATAATGGGTTTGTTCCCATTTCCAGCGATAATATCATTCAGGGTGTTAACAATATCCCCAATTCTATCTCCTGGATATCAAACCCTTAACCTATTTTCCCTATCTCTGGCACAAAAAGCTCTATCCAAATACCTCACCTGGGAATCTCCCATTTACAAAATTCGTCTAGGAACTTCCTTTCCTTTCTGAAAACCTTGAATGATCTGCGATCTTTTTAAAGAAAAGAAAGAAAAAAAAGAAAGAAAAAAGAAAAGAAAGAAAAGAAAGAAAGAAAGAAAAGAAAGAAAGAAAAGAAAGAAAAAGAAAGAAAAGAAAGAAAGAAAAGAAAGAAAAAGGAAAAGAAAAGAAAGGACGCAGACAGACACAGAGAGAGAGAGATACACACAGACACATACACAGTGTAGGAAATTTCCAACACTAATAAACTACTATTTTATTATAATGCATCATTATATACTAACTACAGTAGTTATTAATTTCACTAACGGTAGTGTCAACATAAATTAAACCATTTCATCAGCGTATTAGTGCTAGAATTCTCATGAAATCGAGTGGCAACATTGCGTCAGATAATGTCTAGTTAGACACGTTTATTACCAATGTGTTAGAGAATTGAATGTGATTCTCTAAAATTATAAGTATTACGTGTAATAATTACCTACGGATAATATAACTCCCAATAATCCAAAACCAAGAGTTATTAACTGAAATTATTATTTAGTAGCAGTTTTATCTGTTACGTGCGAATGACATGGAGAGAATAAAATAATCTCCATTTCTCGTTTAACACCATTAAACGAGAATATTTTAATATTTAAGTCCCTATAATTGCAATCCAGTTCTCATTAACGTATTACATTCATAATTGCGCGGAAAAGAATTATTTGTGATTAATAATTTCTGTGGTGAATGCAAGAGACGGGTTGAGGGAAGGCGGAGACGCCATTGGAGACAAGGCATCCCTGGCGTGAAGAGTGGCGAGACACGTGGCAATGACTGGGGAGTTTTTATCGACAAGAATTACGTTGATACCCGGTTAACAGTTAACAATTACTCATCCACGTGTTCTATAGTGCCCGGCCAGTTAATAACACGTCAACAATTGATGCCACGACCCGTAATTACACGTACACAGCAGTGGACGCTTGGGACTGGCTGACGCGGTTTCGGCAGACCTCAGTATTTGATATGCTCATGTTAAGTATATCATTCTCGTTTGATGCATCATCCTAGATTGTATATTTGTGAGTAGTCTGTCGTTATACAGCAAGGATACCTAATACACAACGTTAGTTGAATTTCAAAAATTTCTCTGTTTTCATGAATATTTGAAATAAATCGTAGCCTAATCAAATGCTACTTAAATTTCTCTGATTTCAGCGTGTATACGAGGAGTCAACAAGTTGTTTCTCATCATTCGTGATATTCACCTCGAGTTCTTTCTTTATTGGGATCCTGTGACCACGAGGACGAATGACGAAATGGCGTTACAGAAATCGTCTTACAGCCAAGACATTTTTTTCGTACAAATTTATCTAATACTATTACTGATTTCTATATAATTCATATTGGATCTTTACATTGAATAAATTATTGCCAGAAATGATGATTTGGTAATTAATGTGTTTTGCTCTGACTGTTGCTCAGTAATTCATAATCTTTAATATTCATAATTTGAGTTATCATATCTTTGAATCTATTGTAGTTTAGATTTACTATGTTACTAACTCAACAATGAACTAGTGACGAACCACACTGGTTCCTAGATATATTTGAACTTCTAGAAATACCCCCCCCCCCAATGTTGATATTTGAGGCTTTGACTTTAATTAATAATACAGCCTATTCATTATTTTCAAGTGATTATTCATTTAATTAGCTTCCATAGACATTGGTTCTCTAGTGTCATTCTAATGATCACTATTATTCGTTTTCCCTCTTTTCTCAAAAGTGGGTGGTCCTTCGATTTATTTAAATACAATAATCAAATAATTGAATATCTGAGTCAAGCCCCAGAAATTCAACATTATGGTCCTAAACGAACCGGATACATACCAATTAACATTACTAATAACTAATCACAGTGTGAAGTAGTCTAGACTAACCACATTTATTAATTGTGGCTACCGGCAGTGTACCACATAGGTTAGCCTAAGGGGTTGGCTATATGAAAATTAAAAGTTGTTGTAGGGCATTGAAAATTTATTATCCTGATACATGTGAAAGGTGCTGCAACTGGGCCAAGTTTCAGCATCGCAGCCTAAATAGAGAGGGAGAAAAAAATAAAAAAGTTTTTTTAGACAATTTTTCAACAATGTTCAAATCATTTCACAGCCCACAATTGTGAACCGAAATCAGTTCTATGACTCTTAGCTATGACCTTACTATATAATAAAGATTTGTCTGATGGATTTTTATCCCAGATGTATTTAGTGCAATAATACAGATTTTGTAAATTTCCCAAAAATCCTATGCAACAATATGATATTTATAAATATTTATAAAATCAATAAATCTACGTAGAAAGAAAAGCCACCACAATGTTTTAGAGGCATAAACTCTACATATAATGTGCAAGTTTCATGTAAATTGAATAATAAATAAAGTCTGTGAAATCAGATAAAATTGTAAAATATTTACCTGCACAAACGGAGGTTAAAGTTCAGCCACCTTTAGCTGAGGTTGATGTTGACCAATATCATTCAAAATTTGCACCCTTGTAGATAGGCATGGGTTCCGTAAGGTGTGCAAGTTCCATGCAGATCGCCTGATAAATAAATAAAAAAAAAAAATTATATATTTGCCACCAGTTTTATATGTACAAATATTTATGAAGTAATATCACAATATAACACTAAAACATACTAACCTAATATAATTGGTCAGAAATATGGGTCCTCAAGGTGGCACTAGTAGGCACCTGCGCCATAGCTGGGGTCAGCTCCCTCAGGGGTCTTTCTTGGTTTGGTTGTGCGTCTCGTTGGTTTCTGCATATCCTTGTCCTTTTTGTTCAAGTACCAGTCCAGTTAGATTTGGAGTAGCAGGTGCAAGACCTGGAGTAGAAGGTGGAAAATGTGCGGTGGCAGAGGGTGGGATTGTGGGGGGGGGGCAGCGGGCTGCAACACTTGCGGCTGAGTGGCTGCCTCGATCTTCACTCGTCAAAGTGCGTAATCTACGGATTCTGGCCAGCTCGCACCTTCTACGGGCAGCTAGCATGCTTTCAGCTTTCATAGTTTTCCTCATCTTCGTTTTGTACGTCATTTTGCAGTAAAAATAGCATAAATTGTGAGAGCGCGTCCACGATAGGTCCACCAGCTGAGGGACACAAAGAGTGACTGACTTTTAGCCAGCAAGCCCACCCCTCTCTCACACGAGACTGTTGCCAATGAGTGAGTTTATATTCGTTTTATGCATAACACGTTATTTTCCACGATATTACGAAATATTAGACTTCTACAACGTAAGACACAACACCCCACGGCGCACCCAGGCCGCGAGAACCGGATTCACGAAAGTTGCAGCGGGAAATTTGACTCTAATTACGTTATTTTTCAAGATAACATAAAACGGTTTGCACCACAGTGTTGCCAGAACGTTGTAGTATTTTTCAGAATTTTTCGTAAACTTTCGAAATTTTTCGGATTTGAGCATAGATGTTCCCTAATTCACACCAATTTATTAGCTGCTTATACCTCGTGTATAAAGTAGCACTCGTGGGACACAGTCAATTGCCCACAACACTCAGACCTATACCTCATACTGATGTAAGAATCTTCAGGTCAGCAGGAGCAACGGCTCATAACTTCAATAATAATTCCACATTAACACCTGCGTTAGAATGGCCTCGCCATCTATTATTTATTTAGGTGGTAATGACATCCATCCTACTCGACACCCAGCCAAGGTAATTAATCACCTTAAAACAATAATTTCCTCATTTAAACTTGTTAGCAGTTCAGTAGTGTTCACATTAGTGGAACCTCGCCAACTGAGCAATAATAATCGTTGGGGAGTGAGTCCAGAATATTACAGAGAGCTGCCAAATATATACACTTTAGGCTGAGGAAGACAGTACGGTTGGATGCCACTTACATTCAATTTACAGCCAGACCGTACAGGCAAAACCTGGCAAGAGATGGTGTACACCTGTCAGGCGAGTCTAGGTCACATGTAGTTGACAAATTGATCAACACAATCAATCACCGTAAAGGACTGTGGCTGGCAAGCCAAATTAATTGTACATAATTGTATTTTCACCTGTGTGTGCAAGTGCACCTTTATATAAACTATAAAATATAAAAAAAAACAGCACAACTATATATTCACATTATTGCACCACAAATTAATCTATGCCAACCTTTATTAGGTAGAAATTTAGGCTGTGATTGTGCTGAATTTGGCACAAATGCAGACTAAATAAATTCGTAGCTCTTAGGTAGAAATTCTTACAACTAGTCTTTAACTAGTTAGTAGTGCATACATTATACATTCTTGTGCTGACCCTATCAAGGGTGGGATTCAAACTTTATGGTAACTCTGATTAGAGTATATCCATATTAATTATTTGTGTACTCATTATTTGTGTGTATGCATTTTGAGTGCTGCTGAATGATCACCATTACATCTAATGGTGATAAAGATGAGCTAGCCGGAAGAAAGTTAATGGTGAAGTTCAAGCACTGCTCAAAATCCTTAGCTACTTATTGTTTGGTAGGTACATTTAACCTCGAGTGAGGTAGAGTGTAATTTAGCTATACTCAATATTACTTGTCAACTAATGAGCAAGTACCCAAGCTTCATTAGTAATACTTATTCAAGTCCTATGAAATTTGGACTTAAAGCCACCATGGCTACTCCTGAACAATTAAGGAGAACCTATATTGGCCTCAAAGGTCATTTAACTAGACTAATAAGTCTGACACCTTGTCTAAAGCAACTCCCATTGATTACTATCGACTAGAAACATCAGTGAGAGTGGCTGATCTAAAATTTGATCAAGTTAGATCTACAAGCCAGTCTTATCTCAACCTACTGAATGCCACTGAAACTGATCCTGAGTAAATAGATCAAATTATAGCAGATATTTCTCAGTATGAAGATGAGACTCGAGAAACTTGACATACTATCCAATATAGTAACACAATCTAAATCTAATGCAAATAATACTATGTCTCAATCCAGTTATCAATTACCTGAGGTTCGTCTACCTACTTTAGACTTACCTACATTTCCAGGGCTGGATGAAGAAAATTGGGACAACTTTTGGACTTCATTTGATGTTCATATACATAAGAAATCTTCTCTTGACAGGATTTCTAAATTCTCATACCTGATTAGTCTTCTCAAAGGGGAGGCTAAAAAGGTCATAAATAATCTAGCTCTCACTGAGAGTAATTATGAGGAAGCTATAAAACTGCTAAAGTTGAACTACTGCAACAAGGAGTTGAGTATAGCTAACCTTTATTACCAGTTGCTGGATCTGAATGCGCCAAGTAACGGACCAGACTCACTTCAAAGCTTCAGGCTAGAAGTATTGTTTCTAGTGAAGGCCTTAGGTACTAAAGTTGATGTACCAGCCTCAGAATGGTCAATCAAGTTACTTTTGCAGAGGAAATTGCCTCGAAATATCTTAGCAGAAATTTGCTCACACTATAAAACCGAGTTTCTCACTCTCGAGCAAATATTCGAGGGACTGAGAATAACGGTTAACAGGTTGAAGACTCGTGATAAGATTAAACCTGAGTCTAAGCCACCTAACATTGACAACTCAGTCAAACCCAAATCGACTTTGAATAAGACCAATAAATTCAAACCTAAGATACTCCATCCACTGGAAAAAGGAGTGGTAGTGTAGGTATTTATTCTGTATCTCCCTCGGACGTTACAACTGATATGTCTACTAAAAGGACAAACTCAGCCAGAGAGAGAAAGTGTCTGTTCTGTGATCAAGAACATGTCACCTACAAATGCACTGTTTATCCTAACTTTAATACCAGGATTAAACGGCTACAAGAATTACACAGATGCACCAAGTGCATGGGTTCTCATGATCCCAGTAGATGTGTAGTGCACCTACGGTTATGCAGTAGATGCAACAAAGGTGTACATCATTATGCCTTATGTAGAAAAACTTCTACACAATCTATGACACCTGGGGAGAATTCTATGAATTCTACCACAGTACAATACTGCAAGGTACATCAAGAAATAAATGTACTTGCTACTGAGTCAGGCAATAATACCACTCTGCCTACAGCACAACTCAAACTAATTGACAAAAAATCAAGAGTTAACAAGAGAGGTCTATTTGATCAAGGATCACAGAAAACTTTCATCACGCAATAATTAGTCGAGCAGTTAAAATTAAAACCTGCCAAAAGTGTGAGATTGAATATTTCTGGGTTCTTGACTAATAGTGGACCTCGTGAATACCAAGTAGTCAAGGTGTTAGTGAGACTTGGATCTTCCACTAGTCCAATACAAGCGGTAGTAGTTGATAAACTTCCTTCAGACCTGCAGGTCACAGGACTAGCCCGCACTGCGATCATATCTTAAACGAAACCGCATGAGGCTAGCAGACTACAAAATAAATTCTGACTGCCTCACTGATGTTGGTATACTTATAAATTTATAATAATGGTCAGCGCCTATAACGGGATGCACCAGACAACATGGAATGAATTTGTCGTCATCTGCTGGAGGCAAGTTGCTTACTGGACCGGTGCTTTTCCAACAAATCCCAGCGTCAACCAACCAACAATCTAACAATACAATAGTGGCGTGACTAGGCTTGGAACAGTCACCCCTACATTTCAGAGAAATATCTGAAGATATTGAGTCTGATCCACCTGTACATCGTCTGTGGGATTTAGACACTTTAGGTATTGTCCCTGATCAACCAAGCCCTGATGATATGTGGACTTACCAGCAATATCTGGACACAGTTGTCTATAAGAACAAACAATACTGGGCGAGACTACCATGGAACTTAAATCATCCACAACTTCCAGTTAATTATTTCATGGCAGCCTCTCAATTAATACGACTGAAGAAACAGCCAGACAAATTGAACATGTATCATCAATTAATTCAACAACAACAATAGTAAATTTATCGAAGTTGTTGATAATGATGACCAAAAAATAGGTCACTATTTACCCCATCACGCTGTGGTGAAAGATTCATTGACAACGCCAATACGTATTGTCTTCAACTGTAGTGCCAAAGTGAAGGCAAACAGCGTGTCCTTGAATGAATGTCTCCAAACAGGACCTAGCCTAACACAAAGGCTACATGATGTACTATTATGATTCCGCACTGGTATTTTCGCTTATACTGCTCATATCAGTAACGCTTTCCTTAGAGTAGGCTTGCAAGAAGAGGATCGGAACTTCACCAAATTTCTCTGGATTAAGGACCCACTGGATCCTAACAGTGACGTCATAACCTATCGGTTTGCCTCTGTGCTATTCGGAAGGACTTCCTCCCCGTTTCTACTTCCAACCACATTAGATACATATTTGAGGAAGTCAAATAGCCCTTATAAAACCGAGATCAGTGACAACTTGTATGTCGATAATTTCCAGGGCACTACAAATGACAAACCCAAATTGGTAGAAATCTACCATGAGGCTAACCGTGAGTTATTAGGAGCCAATATGCCACTACAGTCATGGTCCTCAAACAATAAATCATTAAACCAGATAATCGAGAAAGAATTTCCGGGTTATCAGGTGCCTAATCAATTAAAGGTTCTGGGTGTGGAATGGAACACAAGTACTGACGGGATGAATGTCAAGTCAGTACAAACCAATAATTCATCCCTTACCATGAGAAAAATACTCTCGTATGTCAGTCAACCATTTGACCCTTTAGGCTTACTTAGTCCTATACTAGTAAGGGGATAACCCAGCAAACACAAATCATCTACACAACGTTCGCCTATCTCTTCCCATAGGTTTGGGAATGATTTGCATTGAGAATGGTGCAGGAGAGCCTTTGAGAAACTTTTACTCAAAAAATCCAAACACAAAGGTTTAATTATAAATTGTTTTTCTACAATTATTTTCTTCCAAATGTAAAACAAATAGTTTTTACATGTTTAAATATAAAATTTATGGTGTTTTTTTGTAAAATTCATTAATAAATTGTGAATGATATATATTGGCCGAGTGAAACCTTTAAAATCCATTTAGTTATAATATGAACAGAAAAAAGTAGTTTTCCAAATTTTCTAAAAATCGCTCTTTTTAACACAATTTGACTCCTTATGCATTCCACTAAACACTAATATCATGTTTAAATATATAATTTATGCATTATTCCCTAAGATAATTTATATAAATTTTAAAAGTTGCTGGAAAGTGGTGAGAAAGAATCTGAAAACGTTTTGTTGTCTTATATTGGCGTGTTAATTCTTATTAACTAGAGTGAGTAAGAGTGAGCGAGAGTGGGTAAGAGTGAGTAAGAGTGACTGAAGGTGAGTGAGAGTGCCAGAGTGTAAGTGTGAGTAAGAGTGAGTATAAGTAAGAGTGACAGAGTGAGTAAGAGTGACAGAGTGAGTAAGAGTGAGAGTAAGGGTGACAGAATAAGTAAGAGTGAGAGTAAAGTGATTGAGAGTAAGGGTGAGTATGAGAGTAAGAGTGATTGAGAGTTAGAGTGAGAGTAAGAGTGATTGAGAGTAAGAGTGAGTAAGAGTAAGAATGAGAGTAAGAGTGATTGAGAGTAAGAGTGATTGAGAGTAAGAGTGATTGGGAGTAAGAGTGATTAGGAGTAAGAGTAAGAGTGAGAGTAAGAATGAGAATAAGAGTGATTGAGAGTAGGAGTGATTGGGAGTAGGAGTGATTGGGAGTAAGAGTAAGAGTAAGAATGAGAGTAGGAGTGATTGAGAGTAGGAGTGATTGGGAGTAGGAGTGATTGGGAGTAAGAGTGATTGAGAGTAAGAGTAATTGAGAGTAGAGTATGAGAGTAAGAGTGAGAGAGTGAGTATGAATGGGTAAGGGTGACTGAGAGTGAGTAAGAATGACAGAGTAAGAGTGACAGAGTAAGAGTGACAGAGAGTAAGAGTGACAGAGTAAGAGTGACAGAGAGTAAGAGTGACAGAGAGTAAGAGTGACAGAGAGTAAGAGTGACAGAGAGTAAGAGTGACAGAGTAAGAGTGACAGAGAGTAAGAGTGACAGAGAGTAAGAGTGACAGAGTAAGAGTGACAGAGAGTAAGAGTGACAGAGAGTAAGAGTGACAGAGTAAGAGTGACAGAGAGTAAGAGTGACAGAGAGTAAGAGTGACAGAGAGTAAGAGTGACAGAGAGTAAGAGTGACAGAGAGTAAGAGTGACAGAGAGTAAGAGTGACAGAGAGTAAGAGTGACAGAGAGTAAGAGTGACAGAGAGTAAGAGTGACAGAGAGTAAGAGTGACAGAGAGTAAGAGTGACAGAGTAAGAGTGACAGAGAGTAAGAGTGACAGAGTAAGAGTGACAGAGTAAGAGTGACAGAGAGTAAGAGTGACAGAGAGTAAGAGTGACAGAGAGTATGAGTGACAGAGAGTAAGAGTGACAGAGTAAGAGTGACAGAGTAAGAGTGACAGAGTAAGAGTGACAGAGTAAGAGAGTGAGAGTGATTATGAGAGAGTTAAGAGTGTGAGGTGTGTGAGTGTAGCAGGCCAGGGAGGCAGGATGTGTGGTCACAGGCGAGGCCTAGGCCTCGTGATCTCTAATGTTGGTTTTTATATATATGTAGGATTTTTTGTCCTGTTTCAAATTATAATTATTTAGCAGGAATGTAATAAGATATTGCACAGCATTAATGTGACAATAATATATGCATTATTTCCTTGATAATCAAACTTGTTGTTCAAAGATAATATACAATCTTTGAAGGAAACATTTTGAGAGCGCGAGCTGGCAACACTGGGCTGGTGGGTGAGAGAGACATATGGTTAGTTTTGCTCAGACCTTCAGTGGTGAAGGGTGTGTCCCAGCTGGCCGCCACCAGCCGCCCACCACCAGCCGCCACCCGCCACCCACCACCCGCCACCCACCACCCGCCGCCACCCGCCACCATCCACCACCCGCCACCACCCGCCACCAGCCACCCACCACCGCCACTCACCACCCGCCGCCACCACCCACCACCAGCCGCCACCCGCCACCAGCCACCGCCACCCACCACCGCCACCCGCCGCCACCACCCACCACCACCACCCACCACCACCAGCCGCCGCCGCCACCACCACCCACCACCACCACCGCCGCCACCACCCATCACCGCCGCCGCCACCACCACCCACCACCACCGCCGCCGCCGCCACCACCCATCACCGCCGACGCCGCCACCACCCACCACAGCCGCCGCCGACACCACCGCCACCACCCACCACCGCCACCACCCACCACCGCCGGCACCACCACCCACCACCACCACCACCACCCACCACCGCCACAAGCCGCCACCGCCCGCCACCGCCCGCCACCAGCCGCCATCACCACCACCACCACCACCAGCCGCCATCACCGCCACCAGCTGCCACCACCACCAGCCGCCACCACCACCACCCGCCATCACCGCCACCAGCTGCCACCACCACCAGCCGCCATCACCGCCACCACCAGCCGCCACCACCACCTGCCACCAGCCGCCACCACCGCCCGCTATCAGCAGTCACCGCCCGTTGCCACAGTCGCCACCGCAAGCCGCCACCGCCAGCCGCCACCAGCCCCCCCCCCCCCACCGCCGATCGTCACCACCCACCACAGCCACCCGCCACCGCCCGCCACCACCCACCACAGCCGCCACCACCCGCCGCCACCACCCACCACCACCCGCCGCCACCACCCACCACCACCAGCCGCCGCCGCCACCCACCACCCGCCGCCGCCTCCACCACCCACCACCACCGCCGCCACCACCACCCACCACCACCGCCGCCACCACCCACCACCACCAGCCGCCGCCGCCACCACCACCCACCACCACCGCCGCCACCACCCACCACCGCCAGCCGCCACCACTCATCACAGACGCCGCCACCCGCCACCGCCCGCCACCACCGCCAGACACAGCCGCCAGTGTCCGCCACCGCCGCCACTGTCCGCCACCGCCGTCACTGTCCGCCACCGCCGCCACTGTCCACCACCGCCGCCACGGTCCGCCCGCCGCCACTATCCGCCACAGCCGCCACTGTCCGCCCGCCGCCACTGTCCTCCCGCCGCCACTGTCCGCCCGCCGCCACTGTCCGCCCGCCGCCGCTATCCGCCACCGCCGCCACTGTCCGCCCGCCGCCACTGTCCGCCCGCCGCCACTATCCGCCACCGCCGCCACTGTCCGCCCGACGCCACTGTCCGCCCGCCGCCACTGTCCGCCACCGCCGCCACTGTCCGCCACCGCCGCCACTGTCCGCCCGCCGCCACTATCCGCCACCGCCGCCACTGTCCGCCCGCCGCCACTGTCCGCCCGCCGCCACTATCCGCCACCGCCGCCACTGTCCGCCACAGCCGCCACTCTGCCGTACAGCCTCCCCTCTCTCCGTTAGTAAATAATTATAATTGTTAGTAAATAATAAAAGAAATATAAATTATTAGATTTTTTTTACCCTTAAATTGGTTTTAATATTTAAATTGAAAATAATAATATAATATAAAATATAATAAAAATAATATAATATAAAATATAATTTAATTTCAAGAAATTTAACTTTAAACACAAAGATGTGAAAAGGGTTCAGATTATTGGCTCAAACCTTTCATAAGAGATTCATATTGGTATATGAATGGATTATGAATGACTCATGTTAGGAGTGTAAAGTTGCCACAACATCTCAAATTAGTGTTAGATACATATGTCTTGGTTATAAGTTTTGGAAACCTATTTAAGTCCACACACAATATCGTATCTGATACGATAAAACAAACGTTTCCAATACTTTCAAATACTTTCCAGATATGTTGTGGCAACCTAAAATTGTTTGCTGGGAACTCCTCATGCAGGAATGCTGGCAGAAACATATGGGATGGGATGATCTGTTGCCAATTGAGTTGCAAGATAAATGGCAGATACAACGGATTTCAATCAATTAGGTGTTTTGAAATTTCCTCGTAATGCTTCAGGACAAAACTTACCCACAAATTTGCACGTTTTTTGCGATGCCTCTGGCAAAGGGTATGGCGCTGCAGCCTACTTAGTCAATAGTGCACAATCAATTTTACTCACATCTAAAGCAAGAGTTGCTCCAGTCAAGAAGAGATCTTTACCTCAAATGGAGTTAACTGCATTACTGGTGGGAGTGAGATTGGCTCATTGCCTTACCAAGACACTCAATAATATCCACTTTGGTGAAATCGTAGTGTGGTCAGACAATGAGGCAGTCTTACAATGGGTTAGAAATAACAACAATAAAACTCCCTACGTTAGTAATCGTGTTAGGGAAATTCATGAATTATCTGCTGGATATATATTCAGACATGTCCCCACTAAGGACAATCCTGCAGATTACTTATCATGAGGGTTAACATTAAAACAACTAATCAAGTCTTCGATGTGGTTCAATGGACCTTCATGGCTTGTTAGTGGTCAGTGGCCCAAACAGAAGCCACAAGTCATAGTGACCAGTATCACTACTCCCATGAAAGAACCAGAATCTCATCGAATCTCAGCTATTAATCCTCACAATTATTCTAACTTGAGTAAGTTATTAAGAGTGACAGCACATGTGTTTGACCTTCTTGCTAAGATAGGAATCAGACATAAGTTTCCCAATCCTATCCGCTACTGGATCAAACGTGCACAACAAGAGACATATGGAAGTGAATATGAAAATCTTCCAGATAAATTAACCAAGTCTCTAGGTGTCAGGTATGATTCCAACACTCATAATATATTAATTAAGGTGTGGAGGACGTTTGCTTCATGCAAAAATTTATTTGGATACAAAGAATCCGATCCTTCTACCACGTCACCACATTATCACAAAACTTCTAGTTTTACATCACCATCAATATGGTACTTTGCATGGCGGAGTGTTAGACACTCACCGACCTCAGACAGAAATATTGGCTTCCTCAAGGTTGTCAAACTGTCAAATCAATCATTAAGTTCTGTGTAATCTGCAAAAGATACGACGCTCGAGTGTGTCCTTACCCAGGACCTCCACCACTCCCTAAGGAGAGAGTAGTTCATCTTCGTCCCTTTGAGACCACTGGTGTTGATTACACAGGGGCCTTGCTTCTCACTGGCATTCCAGATAAGATACCAGTGAAAGCTTATATTTGCCTCTTCATGTGTGCTACCACACGAGGCGCACATCTAGAAGTGACTTCTGACACGAGTGTCGAAGCCTTCATCCAAGCTTTTCGTAGATTTGCAGCTCGCAGATCCTGTCCCAAACTAATGATATCTGATAATGGTTCAAATTTTGTGGCAGGAGAAGCCCGCCTACGAGAGATATGGAATCATCCAGAAGTGCAGTCTGTCCTGTAGAGACTACAATGCCACTGGAAATTTATTGCTCCCAGAGCCCCCTGGCAAGGGGGGTTCTACGAACGTATGATAGGGACTGTCAAGAAATGTTTAAGGAAGACCTTGCATCGACAGAAAATTAGTTACTCCAAACACTCATCGTGGAAATTGAGGCGCGAGTCAACAATCGCCCATTAACTTACCTATCAGATTTCTCACAGAGAGAGCCTCTGAGTCCCTCACATTTAATACTTGGAGGCCTGCTGAGCCCTCTGATAACTTTGGCAGAAGAAGACCCCGTCGACCCTTCCCATGTAACCAGGAGTGACTTAGTAGAAAGTTACCAACATCTCTCGAGAGTAATTGAAAGGTGGAACGAGGTGTGGACTCTAGAGTACCTCACAGCTCTACGAGAGTACCACTATGGAGCTTCGAGCCCCTATAATAAAGTTCATCTCAAACCAGGAGATCTAGTATTGGTTGACAGTGATGGACCAAGGTCAGAATGGCCTATAGGCAAAATTGTCTCTATCCACCCAGATCACCAAGGCATCCTGATAGTACTACGGGTTTTGTGCCGAGGCACTACTACCCTAAAAACGTTAGAGACATTAGTAACTCTCGAATTAGCAGAATGAGTGTGTTTATCAGAATCAGCTTCACCAACCGTTTCTGAGGACAACAATTCTGATTCACCGAGCACCCGCCCAACTAGAGCAGCTGCTCAACAATGCAAACGGAAACTACAAGCCTATTATAGCTCTTACTAAGAGCAAATAAATTCCCACCCATTTTGAGTAATCATGATGATGCTGTGTTGTGATGTCAAGTAACAAATCAGTTACAAGTCACAATGACCCAAGACATTCACTTCACAGTAGATTCACAGTTACTTTAAATTCTATGATTTAATTCTTAATTTGTTTGTGTAGGCTATCAACTATAACATTATTTCATCTGGAGCATCTATGAGTTTGCAAAACTAAGACTTTGTAACATAACCGTTACACATCATCACGACACCAGTCACAGTACATTGTAGGCTTTAGTAGCCATTAACTTTAGATGATTCACAATTCCATGTTTTCATTTAACATGAGTTCCTTTACAAGACTTACATTCTTGTATGTCCTTGACAATTACGGGACATCCGTTATGTGTGTACTAACGTACTAACATACTAACCTTAATACAAACTTCGGGATAGGTATGTCAGTACTCAACATTACACTGCGACCCCAGTTTTCTCCCCCCGGAGTTATGTTAGAAGTTTCTAACACTAATAAACTACTATTGTATTATAATACATCATCATCATTATATACTAACTACACTAGTTATTAATTTCACTAACGGTAGTGTCAACATAAATTAATCCATTTCATCTGCGTATTAGTGCTAGAATTCTCATGAAATCGAGTAGCAACATTGCGTCAGATAATGACTAGTTAGACACGTTTATTACCAATATGTTAGAGAATTGAATGTGGTTCTCTAAAATTATAAGTATTCCGTGTAATAATTACCTATGGATAATATAACTCCCAATAATCCAAAACCGAGAGTTATTAACTGAAATTATTATCAAGTAGCAGTTTTATCTGTTACGTGCGAATGCCATGGAGAGAATAAAATCTTCTCCATTTCTCGTTTAACACCATTAAACGAGAATATGATAATATTTAAGTCCCTATAATTGCAACCCAGTTCTCATTAACGTATTACATTCATAATAGCGCGGAAAAGAATTATTCGTAAATAATAATTTCTGTGGTGAATGCGAGAGACAGGTTGAGGGAAGGCGGAGACGCCATTGGAGACGAGGCATCCCTGGCGTGAAGAGTGGCGAGACACATGGTAGTGACTGGGGAGTTTTTATCGACAAGAATTACGTTGATACCTGGTTAACAGTTAAAAATTACTTATCCACGTGTTCTATAGTGCCCGGCCAGTTAATACCCAGCAAACACAAATCGTATAGAAAACGTTCGTCTATCTCTTCCCATAGGTGTAGGAATGATTTGCATTGAGGATGGTGCAGGAGAGCCTTTGAGAAACTTTTAATCCAAAAATCCAAACCACATAGGTTTTATAATAAATTGTTTTTCTACAACTATTTTGTTCCTAATGTATTACAAATAGTTTTTACATGTTTAAATATAAAATTTATGGTGTTTTTTGTAAAATTCATTAATAAATTGTGAATGATATTTAATAGCTGAATAAAACCTACAAAATACATTTAGTTATTCTATGATCAGAAAAAAGTAGTTTGCCAAATTTTCTAAAAGATCGCTCTTTTTAACTCAATTTGACTCCTAATGCATTCCACTAAACACTAATATCATATTTAAATATATAATTTATGTATTATTCTCTAAAATAATATATATAAATTATAAATGTTGCTGGAAAGTGGTGTGAAAGAATCAGAAAACGTTTTGTTGTCTTATATATTGGCGTGTTCTTATTAACTGTCTCAAGTGCACAGTTTATCAAACAAGAAGATTAACATTCATCAACCCTTAAAATCTTATATGTTATCTTGCTGTTGCAAAATGGGTAAATCTTTAAGAACAGTATCTATATGACAAATGGTGTTTTCCCTAACTTAAACATTGTAGGGTTTATTATTCTACACATTTGTAATGACTCTTAGATGTTTACAATCTCTGAAGTATAATTGTGAAGGCTTTGTCCATCACTCACCAGATTCTTAATCTCCTCTGCATGTTCAACTATAATTGTTTCCATTCTTAATCTCCAAGGACATTTGTATCCAAAATGAAACCAATGTGGTTTCCTTCAGCAGCCAGTACATTTGCTCATTCACTTCCACAGATTCCAACATGGTAGGGGATTTACAGAAATTTGGCTATTCATATTGTTATCTATTATATGAACGCATTTCCATATTATAAGAAAAATACATGGGTTTATGAAATTCGTTTTCTGTGATATAACATTGGTATGCTGTTTTTTCTTTAAACCCCATACTGAACTAAATCACGAGAGTATATATTGTTTATTAAGAAGTGCCACCACTGACCGCCAATTAAGTGCTCACATCAATTATAACTCTACAAGAAATAACACACAAGCCATGCCCAACTGTCGATCAACACTGTCACATACTCAGGCGCCTCGACTCACAATTGCCACTCATCAGTCATTCAGTCATATGGAAGAGAAAACTTTGACAAATTTCACCTATCATAAATAACAAGCACCACCATTCACTGCCAAGTGCTCATATCAAGTCTAACTCTAAGAAACAACATGCAATCTTTGTAAATATCCATGTCAACACGGACTCTGGACACTATACGTCTCCCAACATCATCACTCGTGTTGTCATTAAGATGGAAATGTTAGGACTAATAGTGCCTATAGTGTCATGGTGTATAGTGTCATGGAGTATAGTGTCGTGAAGAATAGTGTCGGGGAGTACAGTGTCATAGTGTACAGTGTCGTGGAGTATAGTGTTGCGGAGTACAGTGTCGTGAAGTATAGTGTCGTGGACTACAGTGTCGAGGACTATAGTGTCATTGTGTATAGTGTCGTGGACTATAATGACGTGGAGTATAGTGTCGTGTATAGTGTCGTCGTGTATAGTGTCGTCGTGTATAGTGTCGTCGTGTATAGTGTTGAGTAGTGTCGGGGAGTATAGTGTTGTGGAGAATAGTGTCGGGGAGTATAGTGTTGTGGAGTATAGTGTCGGGGAGTAAAGTGTTGGAGTATAGTGTTGTGGAGTATAGTGTCGAGTATAGTGTTAAGTATAGTGTCGTGGAGTGTAGTGTCGTGGAGTGTAGTGTCGCAGAGTCTATTGTCGGGGAGCATAGTGTTGGGGAGTATAGTGTCATGGATTATAGTGTTGTGAAGTAAAGTGTCGTGGAGAATAGTGTAGTATAGTGTCGTGGAGTATAGTGTCGAGGAGTATAGTGTCGAGGAAAATAATGTCGTGGTGTATAGTTCCGTGGTGTATAGTGTCGTGGTGTATAATTTCGTGGTGTATAGTGTCACCACCCACCATCCACACCACCCTGTACAATCACCACCCAGTACAATCACCACCCACAACACCCAGCACAATCACCACCCTGTACAATCACCACCCACACCACCCTGTACAATCACCACCCACACCACCCTGTACCACCAGGCAGAGTGAGGACACACGATGTTGTGGTCAAACCGTCACGTTATTCCGCATGTGAGATTTTTTTTCTTTGACAGGTTATCAAAAGAATTAAGTCCTCTTGATGTTACGTTAATCGTAACTACCTCGCACGAGAGGCAGACCTTAAACAGCAAGAGCTGCCAGTGGCAGATATTTAATCTTAAAGCCTAAGATCATAGGACCGCGGGAGCAAACCGCCAGGCGAAACCATTCGGGTAACACCTGTCACTTAGGTCGCTGGCTCCTCCTAGTTTACAAACTAATAAAGGGTAGCCGACGGATTCTCACTTCTTATTTATAGAAGTGTGGTGCTGTGCAATAGGCTCGAGCTTCAGATACAGACTTGATATGAACATAAGCAGGCAAAGCATTGCAGAACATGAAATGTGGGGCAGTAATATTGGAAGGTTTGACGTAAACGACCGTTTTCTATAACAAAACAATTTATTCACAAAACAAGAACTAAAACTACTACACAGAGAATTTACGTTACTTTACTGTCACTCCAGTGGCACATTCAAGAACAGCTAATCAACAGCCTGATGGACCCACGGTATCCTTATCCCGTCGTCGCTCACTGAACAATGACACTAACGAACACAGTGGTGCCCACTGGTGACGCAAGCTTGCAATCAATATTGTCACGGCGGCTTCACGGTGACCAATACTATAATCACAAAAAACTTGACTGGCGCTCGCTGCCCTCAACGAGGTACCAAGTAACAAGGCGGTTAATCCAAGAATGATAACCCCTTATAAAAAATCTTACATTAACACATGTCTCTCAGGACAATCAAAACAAAAGTTACTCTAATTGAATTTAAACAATTACGTTAATGCACACGTGTCTCAACGACACTTAAATGGCATCAATAACTCGTAAATTAATTAATCACATCAACTTGAAAGTCAAGCATTCGGTGAGTAATTCCCAATTAATTACTGAATACAACAGCCTATTAATACAGAGGAGTATTGACAAAGCCTACTGTCTCTCAACTGACAGTTCACTTCCAGTCTTACGACAAGATTACCTTAACGAGGGTAGACTACTGTACCACACACAATGTTCCAATACTCCGTGTAAACAACAACATCAACACCTGGTGAATTCACTAAGTGGTGATTACTAATTATCTTTAATTAGCTACGAGTGCTTAATCACTCTGTCCGCAGACAGAGCTGATCGGTCCAACGAATTACAGCAGCTTAATTACAGCGCAATTGACTCCGATTATAATAGACCGTCAACCCCTTACGTTAATCACTCAATTAACGACAGCTCGTTAAATCGTTAACACTACGTTAGTCTTCACTTGACAATTCCTCCACTGAGTGAACTTGACTGTGACTGTTGCCTTTACACGTCTCTACGTTAATCACAACAATGTTCAACGAACAAGTGACCTCGTTAAGTAAATCGTGACCCCCGGTGACGTTAACTGACTTTAATTCTCACGGAATCCTTTACAGTACACAACGCCTTCCACCAAGGTCAAACTTGTCTACGGTTTACACACGGTACAACACAGTACATCATAGTACAACACAGTACATCCTTGCCACTCACGGCAATACTTGTAAATGACTTCCCCCAGTAAATTATCCACCAATAATTCACACTTTACCACAACACAACAGTAAAATACATAACCAAGGGAAATCTCCCTGTTACCACTTTTCACTGCTGAAAAAGGGAATCAAATTACAGGAATACATACACGGCACATAGAAAAAATAGAAGTAAATAACTCGCTTTACTCTACCTCTGAATGTGTCACTAGGTGTCTTCACACACATCATAAATCACAGTTGGGCCCAATCCTCAACTTGATGACGGCAACAGGGTAGACTCACACGTCTCAAATTCCCATTCACCTCCCCAGGTGGTCCCAGGGACAAAGGACAGACGGAACACTGGGGGCGAACCCAGCTTCAGAGTTTTATTACTGTTACGGTGCCCTCTCCTATTTCTTCCGTTTGCCGGCTTAAAGAGTCATATCAGCTCTCCCTACTGATTCTCTGAGGTTCAGGGAGTCTAATGATATATGTGGCGACCAGACCGGCTGCCAGTTAAGGGAAGGAAGTTATATTATAAGTTGTAAATAAAGGAAAATTGGCGCCCTGTTATAAAATGAAGCAGTATCCCCTACGGCAGATATGACCTTTTGGAAGGGACATTAGTCTATCGCGGATTGGTCGACGTAGGTCGCGGGCGACCAATCAGGGCCCGCCATGACGTCACCGAGTGCCCCGGGCGGCGCCAACGTCAGAGTTGTTCTGACCTTGGAAGCGACAGGACGCGCCTCGGTCTGCTCTCAAGGATTGGAGGCTCTGCAAGCCTTGTTCAGTGGATTGAGCTGGCCATCGCAGCCCATCATAGTTATTGGAGACCCTGCGCTTCTGGGAAGCAAAAGAGGAACCAAGTTCAGTGAGCAGAGAAGTGCCAAACTTGGAAAATAGTCGGCGACGACGCTGGGCGGCTCCGCTGGCTGGACGTTGAGGTCTGGAAGGTGGGCGGGCAGGCCTAGCTGTGACTGGGGTCACATCCACTGAGAATCTTGGAAGGACGATACCGTGCCTAGGACAAGGAGCAACGCCTTGTGGGAGAGGCGAGTGTGGGGAAAAATAGTGATCAGCTCAGCGCCCATCGATGAACCAGGATTGGGGCAGCTGAATCTCAGGGATTGGAACGGCGACGACGCGAAGGCTTCACGACACCTGAGGACCTGTGGAACGCCCTGGATCGTCAAGGATCGACCCAAGGAAGCGTGGGAACCTCACACCATCGAGGGACAGGCGTCGTGAGCCAGGAATGTAAGGTAGATCATTTTCCCTCCCATTACCCCTTGTATGAGTAGGCTAGTTAGGCCACAATATTTACTTGTGTATGTGGCAGCAAGACTTGATTACTTTAATAGTAGAATAGGCTGCAAGGCAGCTTGAGTCCAGGACTGTCAGAGAGGACAGTGTGTATGGATGACAGGACAGTGAAGAAGAGGTGCCGACGTGGTGAAGAGGCCCTCCTGTGAGAGTGTGAGACTCCTGTCTTCCTGCCCAGTTGAAGGAGTGTTGGATGGTCGTGGAAGAAGAGGCTGACGATCTCCAGACTCATTATCCATATTTCCATATTCATGTATTACTTGTGATTGTGTGTGTGTTCATGTAATTTGCATCAGTAAATCCACACATTTTATTACTGTGTTTGAGTGTGCCTCCATTTATGATATTTCTCTATGAGCATACATTTCTGGCTACAAACAATATATAATACACCCACTGAACTGCATTGCTGGGGTGCAGATATAATAACCCAGCTGGCGACCTTGCTAAGAGGAAGATAGAGAAGACAGGCAGGAAAGGAATTCCTGCAACCTTTTTTTTTGTCTGGCAGGCAAGACTCAGGGAGGTTATGGTTATAGGTAAGCCTGAGTCTTCCTTCACTTCCCCACGGGTCTAGGCCGGAACTGTTAACAGCAGTTTCCCCGTGTTTGACTGAGGGGCTTCCAGGGTGAATCAGTGGCACCCCTTTTGGTGGAAGCAAAGACCTGCGGAGGTGGGCATTGTTGGTCCTCTCTTGTGTGACCAAGGAGACTCCGGTGAATCCAGGGAGTCGGAGGGGCTGAGTATTTGGGCCTTTGAGCCCCTAGCAGCCGAGTGTTAGCAGAGCCCCGGACCGCCCACCCCCCACGTGACAATTACCCAAACGGAAACAGTATACTTACATCAAACATGCGGGGCCCGCAACCTTCTTTCACTCACACATACACGTCAATCACACTCCCACTGTTGCTGCTGGATGATGACGTAGGCGTCCTCCCTTCCTACACGTGGTCAGGTGGAGCACAGGGTCCTAGACCACGGGGTTAGCTCCACACACACAGAGACCAGGATGGCGCAGACACACCGGCACAGGCAGGCCAGGGTGCGCACAACAGCAGGGATGCGGTACCACGCCCCTTCCACTTGACACAGTACCCCAGGATACGACAGTACACAGTGTTACACGGTACACGAGACCCGAGACGGAGTCCTTCACTGTTCCTCAGAATTAGAACTTTTAAGGTTTCTCTCATAACACTGAAACCCTTTCTAGCACGTCTCCCAGCAGTATCTTCAAGCACAGATACGATAGACGGCTGATATCTTTTTTGTAGCCCGATAATTAACGCCTCACTCAGTCCAGTTCCTCTAAGATGGCGTCCCACAATTACGCGGCTAGATGACAAGTTCACACGGTTCAATACAAGCCCCTTTCCAATTACCGGATTCTTACGCACGGCGCACGGAAAGATAGCAAGATGTAGGCGTGACTTTAGTAACGTTGCAGGCGGTATTTCCCGATGCTTGACCTTGCATGGGAAACGCGTCCTCCCCAAAGCAGCGTCCTAGATAAGAATGACTTTTCCCACCAACACTATGCCTGGGGTACCATGCGGTACCCCTCAGCGTCTTGGCCAATCACGGTTCAGCATTTCTGAGGCCCAGGAGCCTTAGCCAATCTTCGCACCTGCCCCATGACGCTACCCTCTCTCACACGAGGTAGACACATGATAGGGGGGGTGGTGGCCGTTAACCCCCCATACCTCCCTCTCTACACTTGACTGGTACAAAATTTCCTTGAAATCAACTCCCTCCTGTAATTTCCTTCACAGACCTGATACAGCGATCAGAATGACATCAATGGCTAGCAAATGTCCTGGGCTGTCCAACGACACCCAACACGACTGTGGAAAAGTTATATCCAGAAAGTTGAATCACGGTGCACATCACTGGTGCACTATGCAATTTCGTACTTAATTCAGTGCACGAGAGAGCAGGGAAAATATGTCCCCTGACATCAACCTCCCACTAAGGGTTTATTTCACTGTTAGTGAAATACACCCCACCATTTTACCAGCTCGATGGTGCACTGTGCACGAGCTGTCACACACACTGACAGCTCACTTCCGGCTGGGTAGTGGTGGGTGGAGACTCCGTTTTCTATGCGTCGTCGCCCTGAGAGACTTGAGGTGACTCCTCCGATTCGTCCTGGGTAGTGTTACCTGACTTAGGCGCAGAGTGCTCGGCTCCAGGGCCATTCTCTAGCCGGCTCGACGCCTCGAAGCTAGGCTGAACCCCAAGCTCTGCAGCTCCGGCTTCAGTCTGTGTCATACCGGACACACTAGCAACACCCTGGGATGGACTACCCAGAGAGGCACTATCTTCACTCTCCTCTGACCTTGATGACGCATCATCGCGTTCCTCATAGCGTTTTAACATGTTAACATGGTACTTCTTATTGACCCCCCTTACGCATATGAAGTACGTCAATGAGTGACTACACTCAGTGATGGTGAAGGGTCCCTTCCACTGTAGCAGGAGCTTGTTCCTGCTTGTAGGGAGGAGTAGGAGTACTTTATCTCCCACCTTAAACTTCCTCTCCCTGGCCTTCTGGTCGTACCTGCTCTTCTGGTACTCCTTAGCCTTGGCGAGTTCCTCCCTGGCCAACTTACACGTCTCCTCAAATCTATGACGTACTCATACGTCATCTTTGTTTCTGGGGTACAGTCTTCCTCCTCCCATAGATTCTTCAACACATGCAGCGGTCCCTTTACCGTGCGGCCATACAGGAGCTCGAACGGTGAGAACCGGGTACTTGTCTGGGGTACTTCCCTGTAGGCAAACAGTACCGGGTTAATGTACCTTGGCCACTCCTTGGGTTGCTCTATGCACATCTTCCTGAGCATTCTCTTTAGGGTACCATTAAACCGTTCCACCAACCCATTTCCCATAGCATGATAAGGTGTGGTGAATGATGACTGCAACATGAGTAGCCTAGCTACTTCCGCCATCATCTCACTGGCGAACTGTGCCCCCCTGACGCTGTGTATCTTCTCCGGTATACCTAAGCGACTGAAGAATCCAACCAATGCTGCCGCCACTGTGACGGTCTCGATATTCTTCAAAGATGCCGCCTCTGGACACCGTGTAGCATGATCTACCATGGTCAGGATATACCTACTGCCGTCTGATGCCCTCGGCTCAATCGGGCCAATTATATCTACACTGACCATCTTAAATGGTTGATCAATGATGGGGAAAGGCTTCAGCTTCCCTGGCTGCACCTTACCTCTGTCAGCGGTGCGTTGACAGGCGTCACACGACCGAGTGTACCGCTGTATGTCTCCAGTCATCCCTGGCCAATAGAACGATGACTGAATTCGTTCACTGGTCTTAGCATGTCCCATGTGACCCCCCATTACTCCCTCATGACCGAGAGTAAACACAGCTAGGCGATGCTCTTTGGGGACCAGTAATTGTTCCCAAGTGTCCTGGGGTGTTTCCACCCTGCGCACTAGCTTACCCTTAACCTCCAAGTACTTATACTTGCGCTTATTCGTGGTGAAGACCCTACCCTCTGCGGCATGCTCTCTCATCTTCCCGAGTGTGGGGTCTTTCCTTTGGGCTTCCTGGAATTCTTTAGCGCTTACTCCTTTCAAAGAATGTAGTTTCAGCGGCTTGACCACTTTAGTGGGTTGCGCACTCATTGTGCGTGTGGTCACCGCGGCTACTAAAGCCTTGTTCCCCCTGGGAGCAGCAGTGACACCCTCAGTCACCAGGGGTCTTCCCCCTCTCCTCTTATCTACCTCCGAGGCGGTGACCCTTGCCCACCCCCGGGGTTGGCGGGACCTGGCTGGATCAGCTGATCGAGCCCCCACCCACCTCCTTGAGTTTCTTCCCGTTTTCTGTTGGCGGAAAGGAGCAGGCTTTCCCCGTTTTCCTTGCGCCTGCTGCCTCTGTTCCTTAGCTGGGAAGGCGGCTATGGCTTGGCTACGAGCTGACTGGCGCGTGACGTCACCTCCAGCTGGTGTGGGTCCCGTTCTCTGTGAGTCACTTCCACAGGACCGACTCTTACTATTTGACACTCCAGGGGCGTTTCCCAACAACAACCCGTATACAGCGCCCTTGCATTTCACCGCTCGTATTTTACCTTTTACATATGGTGTGTCAACAATCAGGGATACCTCGATCATATCTATCTGTGTGCCATCAGGGTATCTTACATGAATGGTTCTGCCTGTCTCGTTCCCAGGCTCGACAAGGCTCTCTCGGACCATGTGAGTAGTAGCTCCCCTTGTAACACGGGTTCGGGTTCCTCTCTCTTTACTTCCTTCTTTCTACTCCCTCTACCCGTATTCTTACTTTTATTTCTAAACCAAGGGACTCCAAAACTTTTAACAAAGCCAACTCCACGCCACGTGGTCCTAAGACGATTGACCGACTTAGGATTCTACACCCAGTATGACGTGACCTAAGCTCTGAACAAAACCCTAGAGTCACCTCTGCTGCCACCACCAGACCAGTAATACAAGAGCAATGATCGAGGTCTGGATCGATCACGCTAATTAATCAACCTAGGGGCTTGATCCCCACTATAAACGATGACCTTGAGTGTGGAATAAATTACACGGTAATGATAATTCCGATTCGATGTTAGAATCGGCGCCCAATGCAACTCTGCCTCGTGTGGACCACGTGACCAGGACAAGTATACACATAAAACACATGGAAACAATAAAATGCAAATTAATAACAAATTTAATTTATTAAAAGAAAACTAAAACAAAATCTAAATATGTTCACTCCCTATCACTTTAACACTCCCTACTTGACCTGAGTGGCAAATGAGACTATTTCTATACTTAACAATAGCAACTATACCTTGGGCGACCACAGCTCTAGGTGTTGGGGCTGTTCTTGGGGAGAGGTAAGATGTTGACCTCTTATCCCAGCTGCTTCCGTGACCACACTGATTTGTCCTCGTCTGGCCTAGCCCAGACTAGAACCTTGTATCCTTCCGCCTAGTCAGTCAAAGTTCTACCAAGTTACTAGCCAGGTTTAAGTTATAACAATTAACCTCTGTTGTACTTAATTGATCCAGACTGGTTGAATTATTTTACTGAATTAAATTACACAAGCCTCTAACGGCAGAGCTGTTCCCGATCACAAAGATGGTTATTAAAACTTTGAGAAATAGTAGACCTGTCAACCCCTGATGACCTATGACCGCCGGTCACTCCGCTTTAAAAGTTAGATCTGATTCGTGACGTCACTGATGGTGACTTAAACTCAATAATTAGAATACTCTTGATATTGTATCCAGTACTATTATACAATACAATTTTAATGCAAAATGAATAAAGGCTAATTTTCTCTAAATTACTGAATACTATAGGATGATTCATTTTACGCAGCTATGAACAAAGCGTTGGTTATTTCCACCGCGAATTCCCCTGGGGGTCAGGTCACCATGCGGCTCAGCTTCCCATTCTCTTTTGTCGATAAACCCCTCTGGATAATTCTTACAACAGCCTAGTTTGTTACACCCTGTCTCGAAAGACCTTGGTCCATTTACCATTAACTAAACCTTTTGCTGTCTCCAGGGTGACCTCCCGAGGATCACCTCCCTCGTGGGCACCCAGACCAGCAATTTGTGCGTGTGTTCCCCCCTTTTCTGCACGCTTGATCTTCTTACACTCTGCTGCCTTGTGACCTGGCTGGCCGCAAGTAAAACAGCGGGGTCCACTGACCTTGGGTGGCTTATGGCTTACTCTAGACTTACTCTCTTTAGGCCTAGCCCCGCTCCCTGAGGCTTGGTCATGACGTCGGTTCTCAGATGAACCTCCCTGTCTAGGTCGGTGTGCCTCAGCCCACCTGTCGGCACATTCTGCCATAGCCTCATTAGAGACTCTCTCATTCTCCTTGAGTTTAGCACGGAGCGCAGGTTCCACTGCCTCCAGGAACTGTTCCCTAGTCATCAGCTCAAACAATGTATTGTCTTCCGGAACGACGGCGTTGTTCAACTCAAGATAGCGCTTGAGGCTCGACTGCAGCCTCTGCAACATGGCCCGGTTTGTTTCCCTTTGACGTACTCTAATCTGACGGAATGCCCTCATCATTCCATCGGCCGAAATGCCATAGCCTTTCATTAAGGCTCGCTTCAGGGCATCATAATCGTTGCACATGGGAGTTCCCAAACCCTGGTATATACTTAATGCCCTTCCCTTCAACAATGATGCTAGCGCTTGGGCCCAAGTTGACCTACTCCACTTCCCTTCCGTTGCTCTGCGTTCGAAGCGGTCAATGTATGCATCCATTGAATCCACTTGCTCATCGAAAGCTATAAGATTAGGCATTTTTATCTTAACAACTGGCCCCTCTGGGCCGGGCTCTGTGGGTTGGGTTTGGCTTCCCTTCCCAGCTGTGGATTGCACCCTTGCAATCTCCAACCGGTTCTCTCTCTCCTGATGGGTATTCCACATTTCCATCACAAACTTAGTCATCACATTTGCTGAGAGACCCATTAACCTAGCTTGTTCTCGCAGCATGTCTACAGTGAATCCCGCCTGGGGTTGTACAGTCCCCGTTCTGGCCGGCGATTCCTGCATCAACCTACCTGCTGATGCAACACTACCTTCCGCGAAGGTTTCTATTGGAATACTTTGGTGAGGGCGCGACCTCCCACTAAGATCCTGAGGCGTACTACTTCTACTACCTCCTACCACGTCTATTACACGAAAGTCGGCTAGGGGATTTTCCTCATCCTCTAAGTCACTTCCCGGCATTTCGTTCGCCGAAGCGTAACTAGCGTTATGCCTTTCAGGTGACGCTTCTCTCTCTGACGTGTCCCTAGTGTCACGGAGTGCTGGCAACTCCTGACCGACCCATGCCTGGCATATCCCCTGCACCCAGGCCCTGTGTCCCATCACGTACTGACGGCATTCCCCCTCCGTCTTACTACCCGCATCATCTGGCATCCTGCCATAGACAGACACATACAGATACACGTACTCTTTCCTGTAATCACACAGACATACTGACAGTGTGTGTTGGTGTGTGTACCTACTTGTGACAACTGCGACAACACACCCCCAACAATACTGTTCCATAACGTTCTGCAATTTGAGACTTTTTACTTTAATGATCAAAAGTCCGTGCATGGGCTCGAACCCAAGTGACACAGCCCCACGTTGGGCGCCAGAACTGTGAGATTTTTTTTCTTTGACAGGTTATCAAAAGAATTAAGTCCTATTGATGTTACGTTAATCGTAACTATCTCGCAAGAGAGGCAGACCTTAAACAGCAAGAGCTGCCAGTGGCAGATATTTAATCTTAAAGCCTAAGATCATAGGACCGCGGGAGCAAACCGCCAGGCGAAACCATTCGGGTAACACCTGTCACTTAGGTCGCTGGCTCCTCCTAGTTAACAAACTAATAAAGGGTAGCCGACGGATTCTCACTTCTTATTTATAGAAGTGTGGTGCTGTGCAATGGACTCGAGCTTTAGATACAGACTTGATATGAACATAAGCAGGCAAAGCGTTGCAGAACATGAAATGTGGGGCAGTAATATTGGAAGGTTTGACGTAAACGACCGTTTTCTATAACAAAACAATTTATTCACAAAACAAGAACTAAAACTACTACACAGAGAATTTACGTTACTTTACTGTCACTCCAGTGGCACATTCAAGAACAGCTAATCAACAGCCTGATGGACCCACGGTATCCTTATCCCGTCGTCGCTGACTGAACAATGACACTAACTGAACACAGTGGTGCCCACTGGTGACGCAAGCTTGCAATCAATATTGTCACGGCTTCACGGTGACCAATACTATAATCACAAAAAACTTGAGTGGCGCTCGCTGCCCTCAACGAGGTACCAAGTAACAAGGCGGTTAATCCAAGAATGATAACCCCTTATAAAAAATCTTACGTTAACACTTGTCTCTCAGGACAATCAAAACAAAAGTTACTCTAATTGAATTTAAACAATTACGTTAATACACACGTGTCTCAACGACACTTAAATGGCAACAATAACTCGTACATCAATTAATTGCATCAACTTGAAAGTCAAGCATTCGGTGAGTAATTCCCAATTAATTACTGAATACAACAGCCTATTAATACAGACGAGTATTGACAAAGCCTACTGTCTCTCAACTGACAGTTCACTTCCGGTCTTACGACAAGATTACCTTAACGAGGGTAGACTACTGTACCACACACTGTTCCAATACTCCGTGTAAACAACAACATCAACACCTGGTGAATTCACTAAGAGGCGATTACTAATTATCTTTAATTAGCTACGAGTGCTTAATCACTCTGTCCGCAGACAGAGCTGATCGGTCCAACGAATTACAGCAGCTTAATTACAGCGCAATTGACTCCGATCATAACAGACCGTCAACCCCTTACGTTAATCACTCAATTAACGACAGCTCGTTAAATCGTTAACACTACGTTAGTCTTCACTTGACGACAACTCCTCCACTGCGTGAACTTCACTGTGACTGTTGCCTTTTCACGTCTCTACGTTAATCACAACAATGTTCAACGAACAAGTGACCTCGTTAAGTAAATCGTGACCCCCAGTGACGCTAACTGACTTTAATTCTCACGGAATCTTTCACAGTACACAACGCCTTCCACCAAGGTCAAACTTGTCTACGGTTTACACACGGTACACCACAGTATATCACAATACAACACAGTACATCCTTGCCATTCACGGCAAAACTTGTAAATGACTTCCCCCCAGTAAATTATCCACCAATAATTCACACTTTACCACAAGACAACAGTAAAATATATAACCAAGGGAAATCTCCCTGTTACCACTTTTCACTGCTGAAAAAGGGAATCAAATTACAGGAATACATATACGGCACATAGAAAAAATAGAAGTAAATAACTCGCTTTACTCTACCTCTGCGTGTGTCACTAGGTGTCTTCACACACGTCATAAATCACAGTTGGGCCCAATCCTCAACTTGATGACGGCAACAGGGTAGACTCACACGTCTCCAATTCCCATTCACCTCCCCAAGTGGTCCCAAGGACAAAGGACAGACGGAACACTGGGGGCGAACCCAGCTTCAGAGTTTTATTACCCAAACGGAAACAGTGTACTTACATCAAACATGCGGGGCCCGCAACCTTCTTTCACTCACACATACACGTCAATCACACTCCCACTGCTGCTGCTGGATGATGACGTAGGTGTTCTCCCTTCCTACACGTGATCAGGTGGAGCACAGGGTCCTAGACCATGGGGTTAGCTCCACACACACAGAGACCAGAGTGGCGCAGACACACCGGCACAGGCAGGCCAGGGTGCGCACAACAGCAGGGATGCGGTACCACGCCCCTTCCACTTGACTGGGTACCCCAGGATACGACAGTACACAGTGTTACACGGTACACGAGACCCGAGACGGAGTCCTTCACTGTTCCTCAGAATTAGAACTTTTAAGGTTTCTCTTATAACACTGAAACCCTTTCTAGCACGTCTCCCAGCAGTATCTTCAAGCACAGATACGATAGACGGCTGATGTCTTTTTTGTAGCCCGATAATTAACGCCTCACTCAGTCCAGTTCCTCTACGATGGCGTCCCACAATTACGCGGCTAGATGACAAGTTCACACGGTTCGATACAAGCCCCTTTCCGATTACCGGATTCTTACGCACGGCACACGGAAAGATAGCAAGATGTAGACGTGACTTTAGTAACGTTGCAGGCGGTATTTCCCGATGCTTGACCTTGCATGGGAAACACGTCCTCCCCAAAGTAGCGTCCTAGATAAGAATGACTTTTCTTGCCAACACTATGCCTGGGGTACCATGCGGTACCCCTCAGCGTCTTGGCCAATCACGGTTCAGCATTTCTGAGGCCCAGGAGCCTTAGCCAATCCCGCACCTGCCCCATGACGCTACCCCCTCTCACACGAAGTGGACACGTGATAGGGGGGGTGGTCTACGGCCGTTAACCCCCCCATACTTCCCTCTCTACACTTGACTGGTACAAAATTTCCTTAAAATCAACTCCCTCCTGTAATTTCCTTCACAGACCTGATACAGCGATCAGAATGACATCAATGGCTAGCAAATGTCACGGGCTGTCCAACGACACCCAACACGACTGTGGAAAAGTTATATCCAGAAAGTTGAATCACGGTGCACATCACTGGTGCACTATGCAATTTCGTACTTAATTCAGTGCACGAGAGAGCAGGGAAAATATGTCCCCTGACACCGCAATGCCATATTTTGGTTCATTTTTTTACGTTCATGTATTTATATGTACATATGTTCCAAATTATATTACCTGCAAGGAAAAGAGTTGTTACACAGTATAAAATGATTATCTTGCTATACTTTATGTTGAGATTTAAATATAAAAAAATGTACATAAAAATGGCAGCTTAGCACACGGAGACAGTTACCCCGCGGCAGGTCCCACCCTCAGTGTGTCGCCAACCCAAGTCCTAGCAGGAGCTTACCCTCCTCTGTTGGGCAAGATTACTGAACCACAACACTACAAACACACACCACCACTACCACACCATCACAACCACACTCACCACCACTACTACCACACCACCACAACCACACTCACCACCACTGCTGCTACCATACCACCACAGCCACACTCACCACCACAACCACACTCGCCACCACTACTACTACCATACCACCACTACTACCACACCACACTACTACC
Source organism: Procambarus clarkii (assembly GCF_040958095.1). Taxonomy (NCBI): domain Eukaryota; kingdom Metazoa; phylum Arthropoda; class Malacostraca; order Decapoda; family Cambaridae; genus Procambarus; species Procambarus clarkii. The sequence continues at coordinate 45,015,091 of NC_091172.1, read as the reverse complement.
ACACCACCACTACTACCACACACCACACACCACCACACCACCACACCCACACTCGCCACCACTACTACCATACAACCACACTCACCAATATTACTACCATACCACAACAAGCACACCACCATTACTACCACACCACCACAACCACACTCACCACCACTACTACCACACCACTACAACCACACCATCACAAATACCACACACACCACAACCACCCACACACCACAACCACACTCGCCACCACTGCCACCACTACCACCACTACCACCACACCACCACACCATTACAAATACCACACACACCACAACCACCCACACCACCACTACCACACCACCAGTACCACTACTACCACACCACCACTACCATCACAACGACACACTACCACACCACCACACTCACCACCACAACCACTCACCACCGATATTACCACACCACAACCACACTCACCACCACACCACCACACTCACCACCACACCACCACACTCACCCCCACTACTACCACACCACTACAACCACACCATCACAAATACCACACACACCACAACCACACACACACACCACAACCACACCACCAGTACCACTACTACCACACCACCACTACCATCACAACGACACACTACCACACCACCATTACCACACCACTACCACCACTACTACACCATCACTTCGACACCACCACTACTACCACTACTATTACACCACAACCACAACTACCACACCACAACTAGTACACCACAACTAGTACACCACAACTAGTACACCACAACTAGTACACCATAACTAGTACATCACTACTAGTAAACCACTACTACCACCCCACAACTAGTACACCACTACCACACTACAACTAGTACACTACTACTACCACCCCACAACTAGTACACCACTACTACCACACCACAACTAGTACACCACTACCACACTACAACTAGTACACTACTACTACCACCCCACAACTAGTACACCACTACTAGTACACCACTACTACCACACCACAACTAGTACACTACTACTACCACACCACAATTAGTTCACCACAACTAGTACACTACTACTAGTACACCACCACTACCACACCACTACTACCATACCACAACTAGTACACCACCACTACCACGACTAATACACGGCTAATACCACACTACAACTAGTACACTACTACTACCACACCACAATTAGTTCACCACAACTAGTACACCACCACTACCACACCACCACTAGTACACCACTACTACCACACCACAACTAGTACACGGCTACTACCAGAACTAGTACACCACTACTACCACACCACCACTAGTACACCACTACTACCACACCACAAGTAGTACACCACTACTACCACACCACTACCACACTACAACTAGTACACCACTACTACCACACCACTACCACACTACAACTAGTACACCACCACTACCACACCACAACTAGTACACCACTACTGGTACACCACTACTACAACTAGTACACTACTACTGCCACCCCACAACTAGTACACCACTACTACCATACCACAACTAGTACACCACTACTAGTACACCACCACTACTACTACCATACCACAACTAGTACACCACCACTACCACGACTAGTACACGGCTACTACCACACCACAACTAGTGCACGGCTACTACCAGAACTAGTACACCACTACTACCACACCACCACTAGTACACCACTACTACCACACCACCACTAGTACACCACTACTACCACACCACCACTAGTACACCACTACTACCACACCACAACTAGTACACCACAACTAGTGCACCGGTACAACTACCACACCACATCTCGTACACCACTACTACCACAGCACAACTAGTACACCATTACTACCACGCCACAACTAGCAACACTACCACCACCACACCACCACCACCACCACTAACACCACACAACACCAACACCACCACACTTCACACCACCAACACCACCACACAACACACTATCACCACCACCACAAATTCCACCACCACCATCAACACCCCCCCACCAGCAACACCACCACCACTAGCAACACCACCACCACCAGCAACACCTCCACCAGCAACACCACCACCAGCAACACCACCACCACCACCAGCAACACCACCACCACCACCAGCAACACCACCAACAACACCAGCAACACCACCACCAGCAACACCAACACCAGCAACACCAACACCAGCAACACCAACACCAGCAACACCAACACCAGCAACACCACCACCAACACCACCACCAGCAACACCACCACCAGCAACACTAGCAACGCCACCACCAGCAACACCACCACCAGCAACACCACCACCACCACCAACACCACCACCAGCAACACCACCACCAGCAACACCACCACCAGCAACACCACCAGCAAGAACACCAAAACCAGCAACACCACCAGCAACACCAGCAGCAACACCACCAACACCACCAGCAACACCAGCACCAGCAACACCACCACCAGCAACACTAGCAACGCCACCACCAGCAACACCAGCAACACCACCACCACCACCACCACCAGCAGCAACACCACCACCACCACCACCAGCAACACCACCACCAGCAACACCACCACCAGCAACACCACCACCAGCAACACCACCAGCAAGAACACCAAAACCAGCAACACCACCAGCAACACCACCAACACCACCAGCAACACCACCAACACCAGCAACACCACCACCAGCAACACCACTACCAGCAACACCACCACCAGCACCACCACCAGCAACACCACCACCACCAGCAACACCACCACCACCAGCAACACCACCAGCAAGAACACCACCACCAGCAACACCACCACCAGCAACACCACCACCAGCAACACCACCACCACCAGCAAGAACACCAACACCAGCAACACCACTACCAGCAACAACACCAGCAACACCACCACCAGCAACACCACCACCACCACCAACACCACTCATCTACACCATACTACTCACCATGCTACTACACCAAGCTACTACACCAGGCTTCTACACCACGCCACTACACCATGCTGCTACTACACACTACTACACTATACCAGGCTACTACACCACATCACTTCATCAGGCTACTACACCAGGCTACTACACCGTGCCACTACACCAGGCTACTACACCACACCACAATACCAGGCTACTACACCACACAACAATACCAGGCTACATAATACCCTCCACCAGACCCATCACTGACATAATACCCTCCACCAGACCCGTCACTGACATAATACCCTCCACCAGACCCGTCACTGACATAATACCCTCCCACCAGACCCGTCACTGACATAATACCCTCCACCAGACCCGTCACTGACATAATACCCTCCACCAGACCCGTCACTGACATAATACCCTCCACCAGACCCGTCACTGACATAATACCCTCCACCAGACCCGTCACTGACATAATACCCTCCACCAGACCCGTCACTGACATAATACCCTCCACCAGACCCGTCACTGACATAATACCCTCCACCAGACCCGTCACTGACAA